>NW_007726179.1:77785-101967 GCF_000696425.1 Galeopterus variegatus | reverse complement strand
CGTGCCCACTCAGTCTCTAAAGCCAGTTGACCTGCTGGTGGAAAGGAGAGCTTCCAAGGCCCACATGGAAAATCGAGAAATGAGGGAGGTAGAGGAACTGCTGAGAATGAAGACAGATAGCAACCCTCAGTCTCTCATGCACATAGACGTAAGCACACACACTCGCAAATAAACCCTGTCCTCCTCACTGATATGCCACAATTCAATAGTTAGCTTTTATTATTTCATTCCTATTCATGTTGCTAGTCCACAGCTCCCTCATCATTTCAAGACTTCCCACAAATCATGATATAACCAACTTGAAAATCTTCCTTGGGGCCTATGATAAATTTTACTTAGCAAACAAAAAGGAAAAGGCCAGCTGGGGTGCTCTGCTCTGTCTTTACCAAATAGGAAACTGATGCATTTAGTGAGTGTTTATGAATCGCATTATATTTTGTATTATGGTATAGAATTTTGGGTTACAATGCAAACATAACTTTTACCTGAATTTAGAATATTCTGATTGAATTAAGCAAAGGGACCCTGAGGAGCACAACTGGGGTCCTAGGCAGAAGCCATGGGTAGCCCCACCTCCTATCAGAAAGCAGGAGTATGCCAGAAACACCACTCACCTGCAGGTGGTCCACCACAGTACCAGCCACTTTCACTGTGCATGTGGCCCACCACCCACTCAACTGCATTGACACAGGGAGATTCACCAGTGGAGCCTGGAAAAAGAAGAGTAAGTCTGTCTCCTCACAGCCCCCTGCAGAGTAATAGAAGAAGCAACTGCTCTACCAGATGACCAGACATCAACATAGAGATACTACAAATAAGAAAACCCAAGAAAATATGACACCACCAAAGGAATACAGTAATTCTCAATTGCCAGACCCCAAAGAACAGAAAACTTTAAATGACTTAAAAGGCATTACAGCAACAATCTTAAGTAAACTCAATGGGATACAAGGAGACTCAGTTAGACAACATAATAAAACAAAACAAAACAAAAATCCAGGATATGAAGGAGGAAATTTACAAAGAGATTAATACCTTAAAAAAGATGTAGCAGAACTCCTGGAACTGAATTATTAATTCAATGAAAGAAAAAATACGACTGAGAGCTTAAGCAGCAGGCTAGAGCAAGCAGGAAAAAGAAATTCTGATCTCGAAGGTAGTCTTTTTGAAATAACACATGTGTACAAAAGAAAAAAGAAAGGAAAAAAATTTTTTAATGAAGAAAATCTAAGAGAGCTCACAGACAACATTAAGCACATAAACATTCAAATCATGGGTTTTCCAGAAGGGGAGGAGAAAGGAAAAGGCAAGGAAAACATATTCAACAAAATCCTAACAGAAAACTTCCCAGATATAGGGAGAGACATGGACCTTCAGATCCAGGAGACTCCCCAACCAGATTCAGCCCAAAAAATCCTTTCCAAGACTGACTGATTGGATTAAAAAGCTAGACCCAGCTATATGCGGTCTTCAAGAGACTTGCCTACCTGTAAAGGCACACACAGACTAATAGTGAAGGGTTAGAAAAAGATATACCATGTGAGTGGAAACCAAAAATGAGTAGGAATAGCTGTTCTTATATTGGATAACATAGACTTTACCAAAAGCCATAAAAAGAGGCAAAGAAGGCCATTATATAATGATAAAACTTTCTATCCATCAAGCAGACATAACAATCGTAGATATATATGCACCCAATACTGGAGCACCCAGATATACATAATGCAAAAACTATTAGGCCTAAAGAAAAAAGATAGACCCCAATATGATAACTGTAGGGGACATGAACAACCCTCTCTAAGCACTGGACAGTTCATCTAGGCAACAAATCAACAGAGAAACACAGGATTTAAGCTACACTTCAAGTCAATTGTACCTGGCAGATATCTGCAGAACATTTCATCCAACAACTACAGAATATACATTCTTCTCATCAGCTTATGGAACATTCTCCAGGTAAACAAATATTTAAAAATTGAAATCAATTCAAGTATCTTTTCAGAAGATAGCAAATTTAACTAGAACTCATAACAAGTGAAACTGGAAACTATACAAATAAATGGAAATTAAATGACATGCTCCTGAATGACTTGTGAGTCCAAGAAGAAATTAAACAGGAAAAAAAGACATGTCAAAAGACCAAAACCTGTGGGATACTGCAAAAGCAGCACTGAGAGGGAAGTATATTGCAATGAACACTAACATTGAAAGAATAGAAAGATTTCAAATAAACGATGTAAAGCTACACCTCAAAGAACTAGAAAAACAAGAACAATCTAATCCCAAAATTAGTAGATAGAAAGAAATAATTAAGATAAGAGCAGAACTAAATGAAGTAGAGACCCCAAAATACAATATAAAAGATCAATGAAGCAAAAAGTTGGTTTTCTACGAAGATAAGCAAAATAGACAAGCTATTAGCTAGGCTAACAAAAAAAAGAAGACCCAAATAACAAAAATCATAAATAAAAATGGAGATTTACAACCAATACCACAGAAATACAAAGACTCATTAGAGACTATGATAAACAACTATATTCCNTGTTTATGAATCGCATTATATTTTGTATTATGGTATAGAATTTTGGGTTACAATGCAAACATAACTTTTACCTGAATTTAGAATATTCTGATTGAATTAAGCAAAGGGACCCTTAGGAGCACAACTGGGGTCCTAGGCAGAAGCCATGGGTAGCCCCACCTCCTATCAGAAAGCAGGAGTATGCCAGAAACACCACTCACCTGCAGGTGGTCCACCACAGTACCAGCCACTTTCACTGTGCATGTGGCCCACCACCCACTCAACTGCATTGACACAGGGAGATTCACCAGTGGAGCCTGGAAAAAGAAGAGTAAGTCTGTCTCCTCACAGCCCCCTGCAGAGTAATAGAAGAAGCAACTGCTCTACCAGATGACCAGACATCAACATAGAGATACTACAAATAAGAAAACCCAAGAAAATATGACACCACCAAAGGAATACAGTAATTCTCAATTGCCAGACCCCAAAGAACAGAAAACTTTAAATGACTTAAAAGGCATTACAGCAACAATCTTAAGTAAACTCAATGGGATACAAGGAGACTCAGTTAGACAACATAATAAAACAAAACAAAACAAAAATCCAGGATATGAAGGAGGAAATTTACAAAGAGATTAATACCTTAAAAAAGATGTAGCAGAACTCCTGGAACTGAATTATTAATTCAATGAAAGAAAAAATACGACTGAGAGCTTAAGCAGCAGGCTAGAGCAAGCAGGAAAAAGAAATTCTGATCTCGAAGGTAGTCTTTTTGAAATAACACATGTGTACAAAAGAAAAAAGAAAGGAAAAAAATTTTTTAATGAAGAAAATCTAAGAGAGCTCACAGACAACATTAAGCACATAAACATTCAAATCATGGGTTTTCCAGAAGGGGAGGAGAAAGGAAAAGGCAAGGAAAACATATTCAACAAAATCCTAACAGAAAACTTCCCAGATATAGGGAGAGACATGGACCTTCAGATCCAGGAGACTCCCCAACCAGATTCAGCCCAAAAAATCCTTTCCAAGACTGACTGATTGGATTAAAAAGCTAGACCCAGCTATATGCGGTCTTCAAGAGACTTGCCTACCTGTAAAGGCACACACAGACTAATAGTGAAGGGTTAGAAAAAGATATACCATGTGAGTGGAAACCAAAAATGAGTAGGAATAGCTGTTCTTATATTGGATAACATAGACTTTACCAAAAGCCATAAAAAGAGGCAAAGAAGGCCATTATATAATGATAAAACTTTCTATCCATCAAGCAGACATAACAATCGTAGATATATATGCACCCAATACTGGAGCACCCAGATATACATAATGCAAAAACTATTAGGCCTAAAGAAAAAAGATAGACCCCAATATGATAACTGTAGGGGACATGAACAACCCTCTCTAAGCACTGGACAGTTCATCTAGGCAACAAATCAACAGAGAAACACAGGATTTAAGCTACACTTCAAGTCAATTGTACCTGGCAGATATCTGCAGAACATTTCATCCAACAACTACAGAATATACATTCTTCTCATCAGCTTATGGAACATTCTCCAGGTAAACAAATATTTAAAAATTGAAATCAATTCAAGTATCTTTTCAGAAGATAGCAAATTTAACTAGAACTCATAACAAGTGAAACTGGAAACTATACAAATAAATGGAAATTAAATGACATGCTCCTGAATGACTTGTGAGTCCAAGAAGAAATTAAACAGGAAAAAAAGACATGTCAAAAGACCAAAACCTGTGGGATACTGCAAAAGCAGCACTGAGAGGGAAGTATATTGCAATGAACACTAACATTGAAAGAATAGAAAGATTTCAAATAAACGATGTAAAGCTACACCTCAAAGAACTAGAAAAACAAGAACAATCTAATCCCAAAATTAGTAGATAGAAAGAAATAATTAAGATAAGAGCAGAACTAAATGAAGTAGAGACCCCAAAATACAATATAAAAGATCAATGAAGCAAAAAGTTGGTTTTCTACGAAGATAAGCAAAATAGACAAGCTATTAGCTAGGCTAACAAAAAAAAGAAGACCCAAATAACAAAAATCATAAATAAAAATGGAGATATTGGTTTTCTACGAAGATAAGCAAAATAGACAAGCTATTAGCTAGGCTAACAAAAAAAAGAACAAAAAAAAGAAGACCCAAATAACAAAAATCATAAATAAAAATGGAGATTTACAACCAATACCACAGAAATACAAAGACTCATTAGAGACTATGATAAACAACTATATTCCAACAAATTTGAAAACCTGAAGGAAGTGGATAAATTTTTGGACACATAATAACTAACAAGACTGAACCAAGAAAAAATAGAAAACTTAAACAGACCAATAACAAGCAACAAGATTGAAGCAGTAATCAGCAGTCTACCAACAAAGAAAAGTCCAGGACTGGATGGCATTACAGCTGAATTTTACCAAACCTTTAAAGAGAAAATAATACCAGTTTTCTTCAAACTATTCCAAAATATTGAAACAAAGAGAATTCTCCCAAACTCATTCTTTGAGGCCAGCGTCACCCTGATACCAAAACCAGACAAAGGTACAACAAAAATCAGACAAAAATACAACAAAAAAGAGAATTACAGACCAACATCCTTGATGAACACAGACACAAAAATCCTCAACAAAATATTAGTAATCAGAATACAACAACACATCAAAAAAATTATACACCACAATCAAGTGGGATTCACCCCAAGGATGCAAGGATGATTCAACATATGCAAATCAATTAACTTGATACATCACATCTAAAAAAAATCAGGGACAAAAACCATAACATTATGCCAACAGATGCAGAAAAAGCATTTGACAAAGTTCAACATCTCTTCATGATAAAGACTCAGCAAATTAGGTGTAGAAGGAAAGTATCTCAACACAATAAAAGCCATATACAACAAACCTACCACCAATATCATCCTGAATGGGAAAAGCTCAAAGCTTTTCCCGTAAGAACAGGAACAAGACAAGGGTGCCCATTCCTATTTACATACTATTGGAAGTATTAGCTGGAACAATCAGTCAAGAGAAAGATGTACAGGGCATCAAGACTGGAAAAAACTAAGTTAAACTTTCCCTGTTTGCACATGACATGATCCTATATATGGAAAAACCTAAAGACTCAAAAAACTCTTAGATTTGGTAAACAATTTCACGAAAGTTGCAGGATACAAAATCAACATGATAACTCAGTAGCATTTTTATATTCCAATAATGAACTCACAGAAAAATTAAGAAAGCAAGTCCATTTACAATAGTCATCAAAAAAATAAAATACCTAGGAATCAATTTAACCAGGAGGTGAAAGATCTCTACAGTGAGAACTACAAATCACTGCTGAAAGAAATTAAGGAGGACATAAAAAGATGGCAGAGATTCCATGCTCTTGGATTGGAAGAATTAACATTGTGAAAATGTCCATACTCCCAAAGTTATCTACAGATTCAGTGGAATCCCCATCAGAATACCAATGACATTCTTCACAAACTAGAAAAAACAGTCTTAAAATTCATATGGAACAGCAAAAGACCCCAAATAGCCAAAGCAGTCCTGAGCATGCATGCATACATACATACATACATACATACATACATACATACATACATACATACATACATACATACATACATACATACATACATACATACATACATACATACATACATACATACATACATACATAAAATAAAGCAAAGCTGGGGGCATTACACTACCTGGCTTCAAATTATACTATAAAGTTATAGTAACACAAAACAGCATGTACTGGCATAAAAACAGACACTTGGAGTAATGGAACAGAATAGAGAACCCAGAAATCAACCCATATGCTTATAGCCAGCTGATATTTGACAAGGGCCACAGGAGCATACATTGGGGAAAGAACTGACTCTTTAATTCAATAAGTGGTTCTGTGAAAACTAGACATCTATATGCAGAAGAATGAAACTAGATACATACCTCTCCCCATATACCAAAGTCAACTCAAAATGGATTAAAGACTTATATATAGGACCAAGACCATAAAAGTACTAAAAGAAAACACTTCAGGAAGTAGGACTGGGCAAAGACTTTATAAGACCCCAAAAGCACAGGCAAAAAATAAAAAACAAAAAAGTGGGATTATATCAAACTAAAAAGCTTCTGCACAGCAAAAGAAACAGTCAATAGAGTGAAAAGACAACCTACAGAATGGGAGAAAATATTTGTAAACTATGCATCTGACAAGGGATTAATATCCAGAACATACAAGGAACTCAAAAACTACATAGTAAAAAACAAGTAATCAGATTAAAAAATGAGCAAAGGAGCCGAATAGGCATTTCTCAAAGGAAGACATACAACAGACATGGCCAACAGACACATGAAAAAATGCTCAACATCACTAAGCATCAGGGAAATGCAAATCAAAACCACATTGAGGTATCATCTCACACCAGTTAGACTGGCCATTACCAAAAAGACAGAGAATAGCAAATGCTGGCGAGGATTCAGAGAAAGGGGAACCCTCCTACACTGTTAGTAGGACTGTAAATTTGCAGAGCCCTTATGGAAAACAGCATGGAATCTCCTCAAACAACTACAGATGGAACTGCCGTGTTATCCAGCAATCCTGATGCTAGGTATATACCCGAAGGAATGGAAATCATCATGTTGAAGGGATACCTGCTCTCCCATGTTTATCGCAGCTCTTTTTACAATTGCTAAGATTTGGAACCAACCTAAATGTCCATTCACAGATGACTGGATGAGGAAAATGTGGCATATATACACAACGGAATACTACTCTGCCATAAAAAGGAAAGAAATTCTGCCATTTGCATCAACATGAATGAACTTAGAGAAAATTATGTTAAGTGAAATAAGCCAGGCACAGAAAGAGAAATACTGCATGTCCTCACTCATAAGGGTGAGCTGAAAAAAAAAAAAAAAGAATAAAAAATTACCTAAATGTCCATCAGTGGATGAATGGATTTTAAAAAACTGTGGCATATATACACAACGGAATACTACTCTGCCATAAAAAGGAAAGAAATTCTGCCATTTGCATCAACATGAATGAACTTAGAGAAAATTATGTTAAGTGAAATAAGCCAGGCACAGAAAGAGAAATACTGCATGTCCTCACTCATAAGGGTGAGCTGAAAAAAAAAAAAGAATAAAAAATCTTAAAGAATAGAAATAAAACAATATACTGTATCTAAACTTCAATTCATTCTTTTTCATGGCAATATTTTTCTGGTATATGACTATATCACAATTTCTTTTTAAAATCCTGATGGACATTTAAGTTGTTTCCACTATTTTATTATTACATCATGGGGCAATAAACATCTTTTTACATTAAAAAAAAAAGCAAAGGAAACTTTTTTTAAGTATTTGGTGGTCTATCAAGTTGGTCCCAAGAATTTGGAAATAAAGAAAGAGTTAAATTACAAAATCTACACATAATGGATCAGGAACATAAAGTCACCTGAAAGAAAAATAATTGTTAGGCCAGAGCAGGACTTTCCCCACACGTGCCTGCAGTGTGACAACCTAAGTAAAGAATTATTCCATGGAAAGGGCCCCATCAGCCACAGAAGCATGAAGAAGCTGGAGGCAGAGAGTCGTGTGCTGACAGTGTCCATCCTCAGAACAACCAGGGAAGAATTTTAATCATTAGGCCTCCATTCCTCTGGGACCAGTGGCAAGGCTTTTCCTCAGCAGAACCAGTTGGCAGAAGTTTTAATTTAGTTTTTTGGTGGCAGGACACAGCACACCAACACCATGGTGGGAGGAGAGAACTAAGTTGAAAAGGGTTTGAGAAGAAAATTCAGTCAAATGTGAATGGCTACACAGGGGCTACACTTAAGAGTCAGGGTAACACAGGCTTGAGCTATCATGGGCCACTTAGTACAGCAAGTGGTGGGGGTTGCCAGATTTCCACAGGCTCTAGGGCATAGGGGGTGTCCCTCCTTGTCTGGTACCTGGCCCCAGGGTGGGTGAATAGGGCTGGTACATAGTAGCCTAGAGTGTGAGAGACCTGATAAAGGAAGTGGTTGGGGGTATGGACTTAATCATCTGCTTAAGAAGGGTAACTCACTGGCTTTTAGTTAGGGCCTCAGAACTGGATCAAGATAACATTTTTTTTTAAAGTTGTATTTCACAGAATGGTTTTATCTTGCACACATACTCAGATCCACCACCCAGAGCCCAGAGTTGAAAGGAATCTGAGCACAAGATCGGTGGAGTAGAATGCTGAGGGGTTGTTGGGTGATGCTTGGATGAGCATGGGGGCAGTAAAAGCCCCACCAGCCACAGGTCTGCTGACCCAGATGTTAGACAGTTGTTGTCTTGGATTCAAGTGCTACCCAAGAGCAAGGGCAAGGTCCTCCCTATAGTGAAAAAGCGACATTAGCTGTCTCTGCCACATGCTTAGAGTAGTTGAGTAATCTCAAAAGGAGTCTACTCTGGGCCGAGCCCGTGGCGCACTCGGGAGAGTGCGGCGCTGGGTGGGTTCGGATCCTACATAGGACTGACCAGTGCGCTCGCAGCGCTCACTGGCTGAGTGCGGTGCGGCCGGTCTTGAAAAAGGACAAAAAAAAAAAGGAGTCTACTCTTACTCTTTTTCGCTACATCTCTTTATTTCCTTCATAGCCCTTATGCCAACTTGCAATTATATATTTATTAATTATACAAACATATGCTATATTTATTATTATTTACATATTTATTTAAATATTTTATTTATTTATTTGTTTATTATCCATTTTTCTCACTAGAATATTAACTCAGATGAGAATTATATTGACCAAAGTAAACCAGTACCTAGTAAAATGGCTCTTTCAGTGCCCACATTCTATAAATATTTGTCAAATGAGTAGGTAAACAAAAAAAAAAAAAAGAAAGAAAGAATAAATGGATGAATTTTACTGTTCTCACTCACCAAGCAGTTTTTTGATCCTCGTGGAGCTCTTTTATAGGAAAACACAGCATCTTCACCATGCTGCCAGGAGTATGCCTGGTATTTCACATAAAATCATAGCTTTATTCCAGTGAGTGCCTTATTCTAATGTGTAGTTCAGTTAACATAGGGTATGCGCTCAGGGACTGTCCACCTCTAGGCACAGTAAAGAATGAGTCTCTAGCTAAACAGAGGCTGGATTCAGGCAGCACCCTCTTTCACCCTTAGGAGCAGTTAAAAAACAACTGGTGTTTGGTATTTCAACAGTCACAGTTTCATGCTGACACTACAGAAATTGAAACAGCTCCCCCAGTCTCGAACTTTTTTCCCTACTTACAATTTCTACCAAACTGTCAGCAAAGTCACCATATTTAATACTAACACATGGGTTCTTAGGTTATTGGGTTAAATAAAATCTGCTGGAGCTTAGAAGATTTTTCTACGTTGACTTTCATCCTTGCTGCTTAATTAAATCCTTCACGTGGGAAAGAGTGATTTTCAGCCATCTCGCTCTCTGTAGCATCAGCATGAAACTGTGACCATTGAGATACCAAACACCAGTTGTGTGTAATGCTTCAGGTGCAACAAGCCTGTTATATTTGGAATCCTCAATGAAGACAGATATTAACTAAGGCAGCTCTACTTAGGAGAAAAATAAACTGACATTCACTCTCACCAGGTTAAGAAAACTCTCCTTGTTTCAGCCATTGAGATAGTGGTAGGAGGCATCCGACTGCTTGCCTGCTATAGATATTAACTGAGAATTGAAAATGACAGCAAAGGAGATTGAATCAGAATAGCAAAAGGAGCAAACAAATTTACTTCCCCTCTTGCTCCAATTCCTAAAAACGGAAAAAAATATATATCTTTTTTTTAAGAATACACCTATAACAGTACTACTTGAGAATTGAAAATGACAGCAAAGGAGATTGAATCAGAATAGCAAAAGGAGCAAACAAATTTGCTTCCCCTCTTGCTCCAATTCCTAAAAACGGAAAAAAATATATATCTTTTTTTTAAGAATACACCTATAACAGTACTACTAAAAAAAAACAAGAAAGATTACCGTGAGAGAACCATAAATCTTGGGAATTTCCTGGCAGACTGCAGCAAATGCAATTGAGTTGAGAACAGTGAAGATGACCAGAGATCAAAGAATGCTCATGAAAAAAACAGATGTAGGAGCACATTCAAAGAGACCCTGACCACACAGCAAATCCATTGAAGAGTATGAGGGGGTCTGCAGCAGGTGGATTGCATTAATGGCCCTAATTCATCATCCCCCCCCCCCGTATTCATGCCCTTTGCCATGAGACTCTGCAGTCTCTCACTACAGAGGTGGAGCCTACTACCCCATCTCTTGAGTCAGGACTGGCCTTGTGACTCGCTTTGGCCAATAAAAAGAGGCAGGAGTGACTTGTATCGATTCTGAGGCTTGATTTCAAAGGGCTCATGTGTTTTGCATGTTTCCATTTGCTGCTCTTGAACCTCTACTATTGCCATGAATGTCCAAACTGGCCTTCTGGAGCATGAGAAACATGGCATAGAGTGACATCACCCCAGCCAAAAGCTAGCCACACCCAGGCATGTGAGTGAGCCATTGGGGTTTTGTGACTGTTTATTACAAAGCATAATTGTGGCAAAATATTAGACTCCCAACAGTGTTCATAATACCACATGACTGCTTATAATGAGAAATTGGCTATTACACAGCATAATTGTGGCAAAACATTAGACTCTCAACAGTGTTCATAATACCACATGACCGCTTATAATGAGCAATTGGCAGCGATGGTATTTGTTTCCAAAATTAAACCAATACCTGCACTCCAATTCCTAAAGAAAGGAAACTCCATGCCTAAGGAGGGCTCCTATGTGGGCACAGAAGGCTAAGAAAGAAGAAAAATTGTGTTGAGATAACTCTGAACCTCTAGACCTTCTAGAGGGTAGGGAGAAAAGGCAGCTCTACTTAGGAGAAAAATAAACTGACATTCACTCTCACCAGGTTAAGAAAACTCTCCTTGTTTCAGCCATTGAGATAGTGGTAGGAGGCATCCGACTGCTTGCCTGCTATACTTTCAAGTAACCAACAATGAGATGCATCAAAGGACGCACTCTCCTCCCTTAAACAGAGCCTGTAAACAGCCCTCAAGCTTGGGAGAAAGACCCATGACAGAGACCAGATGTATGTAATAGCAGACAAGCCTGCCCAGAGGCCCACACTCACCTACCTCCATTTTCGGTCATTAATAAAAAGAGACAACCAAGAAACACCCTTGACATGCAGGAGAAGTTTCATGGAGCAAATAAATAATTCAGTAAAGGAAAGAAATATGGTTTTAAAATATATATCCTCAGAAAGGTCTATTATAATATTGCATCCATGATAAAAAGTGACTTTCAGAAATCTTTCAGAAAATAATAAAAAATAAGAAGAAAGAAAACTTGCAGAAAACAATAAAGAGTCCTTGAAAATTGATTTTTTTTTCTAAAAGTGTTTTCTAAAATTGTTTCTAAAAATTTCTCGGTATTATGGTAGATAATGGAAGAGACAAACCAAAATATAAAATAAATTATTAAGAAGATAAAATTGAGACAAATTTTAAGAACATAGAGAAAAAACAAGGTGGTAAATGTGTAAGAAAGACACAGTAGAGGATGGTGAATTCAGAAAGGCTAACATGTGCTCACTAGAAGTTCCAGAAGGAAAGAAGAGAGAAAATGGATGTGAGAAAACAGTAAAAGAAATAGAGAAATTTTTCCCGAAGTGAAAAAAAAGTCTTCAGATTGTAAAAGCTTCAGTAAGTGCTGAGCAAAAGAATTAAAACACACACACACACACACACACACACCCCTGGATGTGAAAATAAAATAAGAACTGGCAAATAAGCACCACCTCTACAACAGCACCACCAACAAAAACACGTAAGCCTTCAGTAAAACCCAAGTAATTCTTGATGAATAATGTAAACACACACGTACACAAATCTAAAGCAAAATTATATCAGCTTAAAAGATAAAAGGTGGCAGGCAGGGAAAGTGGCATTAAGCAAAAGTGTGCTAGTTTCGAGAAGGCACTGAGAAGATGAGATATAGATAACGATAAAGATAATGGCTGATTCTAGATGTCAATACTAAACAAAAAACTACTTATACATATCTACATATAAATCTCAGTGCATGGGGAGGTGTGCATCTAGAAGGACACACAGGGAGGGCATGGGAGGAGGATTGTGGGGCAGAAGATGGGCTTGTACCCTGGGCTTGTACCTTGAAACTTATCAACTTCTAAATTTTGGGGGTTTTGCAATAAAAATATGATCATTTATGTATAAAAATAAAGGTAAGGGTCATTTTTTAAAATGCAGTACAGAAATTATGCTTGCTTTCCTTGTATAATAAGGCTATATTCTTGGGTGTAAAGAACTGGTAAAAGTCATGTTTACTTTACTTCTACTTACTTTAGGATTAATTGTACAAATGAAAAACTACTACTTCCAACTTTAAAGTATCATATTTTTCTTTTTCTCTCTCTCTACTTCCCCATCCAACTCATTCATTCTTTATTTTAGGCCAGGAGACATGATTACTCTTCTAGAGGATTCTAATGAAGACTGGTGGAAAGTAAGCATTTCTCATTCTTTAAAAAAAAAATCGTTTGGTAACATAATGACAATAAATGCAACAATTGTGGATGCATTCCTGTTTTTTCCTTTCAGGGGAGAATTCAAGATAGGATTGGCTTCTTTCCAGCCAACTTTGTTCAGAGAGTACAAGAAAATGAGAAGATTTTCAGATGTGTTAGAACCTTCCTCGGGTGTAAGGAACAAGGGCAGATAACACTGAAGGAGAATCAGGTGAGTGAAGCACACAGCACACACCAGATATGACCAAAATAGAGCAGCAGTCATTGTAACAAACGCAAGACATACAGGTCTGAATGAGAGGAGTCACAGTCGAAGTATTCACTCTGAGACAAGATACTTGTGTACTCATGCCTATGATGTCAGTGTACTGGGACCTGAACGTGCAAAACCGAAATATGAGCAATCTGTTCACAAGAGGAAATATCCATGACTTCATGGTGGCAGGGTGAGGACAGCCGGTCCCCATGCTTCTCTCTGAGGACCACTGGTCTCTGACATGGGCAGCTACTCTAGTTTGGGCTCTGTGTGGGTGTTCACCAACATGGGGGTCATTCTTCCTGGTCTCTTGGGAATCCTTTGCTGTTACTTGCTATGTGTTCCAGGGTTCCCTGCATTCGCCTCCAGTCATAAGCACCCCTCTTAGGTCTCCTTGCCCAAACCTCAAGCCTCTCTGCTTGTTCTCTGAAGCCCATGACACCTTCATATCACTGCATAAGACATGGAAAAAACATACATAACCAGAAACTATCTCCAGCCCATGAGCTGGACATCTCCCTACATCTGCTCTAGAGTTGTCTGGCACCATCTTGCTCCAGTGCCACGTTGAATGTGGAGCTCTTTATAATGTACATTTTCCTGAGAAGTCAGGAACCCCCTGCACCTGTGTGTCTGTAAGCCTCTTGCTTCTTACTCTTCCATCTCATCCCTGGAATATTGATAGAGACAAAGAGACAGGAACTCACAGCTTGACTCTTTGTCCTACTCTTCCTCTCTTTGTTTTTCCCCAGCAGACAGACGGCTTCCCACCACCCCTTCTCCTCTGACTGCAGCTCCCTTCGTGTCATGTCCTGTGTTCTCACTACAGAGTAAAATAATATGCTCAGACCTCTACGTTTGTTCTTGATATATTAGGGGAGGACTTGGGGAATTAGAAACTAGAAATTTCTTTTCTCTCCCAATAAAGTCTCAGTAGACTTCAATTTCCAATTTTAGAGGTCAAAAGCTTACTTCTCTTTCTTTCTGCATTACTAGTATAATTCTAATATTTCCCAAGGCAACAAATGCTTGTAGTTGAAAATAATGAGGCTTACCCAACAAAGAAGCACAAAATGAAAAATGCATTAGTAATATTTTAATACTAGCTCTGTCCAGTAGAGTTGCCCAGAATACGTCTTGAATATCTTTCATAGAATTGTCTTCAAAGATAGTTTCTAAGTCCCACAAGGAAATTAGTCATTACTTTAAAATTGTGTTTGATATGCAATTTTAAAAAATTGTTTTACCTAAATTTACCAATATTTTATGTGCCACATGTGGCCCCAAATGACTTTACCATTTCAAAGTAGCAAATATACCTTCAAAGAATAAGATTTGCCTTTTCTTTATGGCTATTTAAAAGAATTTCTAGGGCTGGCCCGGTGGCGCACTGGAGAGTGCGCCGCTTGGGAGCACGGCAGCACTCCTGCCGAGGGTTCAGATCCCATGTGGAGACCGGTTCCCGCTCACTGGCTGAGCGCGGTGCGGGCGCAACACCGAGTGTTGAAATCCCGTTGCCGGTCCCCGGTACGGGTGCGACACCAAGGGTTGCAATCCCGTTACCGGTCAGTAAAAAAGACAAAAAGGAAAAAAAAAAGAATTTCTAAAAGAAATATCTAAAGAAAAATTATAATATAGAGGAACAGATTTTTTAAAAAGTTTAATTCCCCCTCCTCTTATAAGAGGATACTTCAAAAGTTGATGGAAAGATTCATATTACCTTTTAATTCTCTTTTTTCTTGAACTTTTTGAAGTACCTTTGTATTTAAATAAAAATTATTGAAAATGAGACAACAGTAATGCTAAGTATTACTTTCCCTACATATTTTAACAAAGGTAGGGGATGGAGTTGGTGGATAATGTTAGAACCGAGGCAGTTCAGATGAGGTTATGGTAATATTATGGACAGAATACTAGAATATGGACCTAGATCCTCAATCACTGCACTCCCAAGGTAAACACAAAGGGGGAGATGCAGATGGGGCCTAAAGCCCTATCTTTATTCTCAAAACCATAGTGAACCAGAGTACCAGATGTGATCTAGGGACCTAAAATGCTCCTTACCACAGCAACACCCTCCTTACTGTTATTACTACCACCACTGGCTGGGCTGAGTCTCAGAAAGGAGTGGGGAGGTAGTTTTTAGCCAGGTGGCCAGCTCTTGCCTCTAATGCAAAGAAAGTCCAAAACAACAGGTGGATAGTCATGTGTGGAACAGACTGCTTAGGAGAAAACAACAGAATCCAGCAAAATAGTGAGGAAGACTCCCCAAGATGTGTGGCAGTATAGAAAGACAAGTGAGGCACCCAACTGAGTCTAGGGAGAAGCCTGGAGAGACTACTTGCTGCTGGGAGAAGGTAAACAGGTTGGAATTCCCGATGGTTGGCACTCTGGCTGCAGATGCCAGCAATCCAAGCTGCAGGGGAACCATGCAGCCCCTGCAGGCCATGAGCCTAGTGCAGGGAGCTGCTTGGAGCTCACGCAACTGCATTCTTCCAGACAGGGAGCTCACAGAGGCCTCCCATTCCACGGCCCAGGACTGCAGCAGCATGTGACCATTTGGGGATAGAGACAACACCAGAGTGCATTTCACCCTGAGGCCCAAAAGCCCTGGCATCTCCACATTCCAAAGGTCCCCTTATCACACCAGGACTCTGGCACCCAGGCCTATGTGGCACCATGCACTTCTGGGAACAGACATTCCAATACAGTGCAGAGGCCACTCCCTGGACAGACGGAGTCAGTACTTGCATTTTCTGGGGCCAAGATCTGATCGACTGAGGCTGAAATCCAATAGATTGGGGCCTTCTGCCACTGCTGGCTGCCCTGCTTCCTTTGGTGAGGTGTCTTTCACCTCTCCCAAGGACACAATCCCACCCAACTTGGTGAACCCACCAGAGCCATCCACTTCAGCTGGGCAACTATGGAGGGCCCACCCACCTACCCTAGGGGCACAAAAATATAAAATACCCAGGAACGAATTTAACCAAGAAGATGAAAGACCTTTACAATTAAAACTACAGTGCACTGATGAAAGAATCTAAGGAAGACACACACACACACACACACAAAAAAAGCAGAAAGACATTCCATGTTCATAGTTGGAAGAATATTGTCAAAATTACCATAGTACACAAAGCAACCCACAGATTCAAAGCAATTCCTGTCAAAATACCAATGACATTCTTCATAGAAATTTTTTTTTAATCCTTAAATTTATATGGAACAACAAGACCCTGAATAGCCAAGGCAATCCTGAGCAAAAAGAACAAAGCTGGAGGCATTGCACTACTTGGCTTCAAATTCTACTACAAAGCTATAGTAATCAAAATAGCATAGTACTGACATAAAAACAAATACATGGACCAATGGAACAGTATAGAGAACCCAGAAATAAATCCACATATCTTAGCCAACTGATCTTTGACAAGGGTGCCAAGAGCATGCACTGGGGAAAGGACAGTCTCTTCAACAAATGGTGCTGGGAAAACTGGACATCCATTTGCAGAAAGAAGAAACTAGACCCCTACCTCTCACCATATACCAAAGTCAACTCAAAATGGACTAAAGACTTAAATACAGGACCTGAAATTATAAAACTACTAGAAAAAAACATAGAGAAAACACTCCAAGACGTTGTTCTGAGCAAACATTTTATGGAGAAGCCTGCTAAAGTACAGGCAACAAAAGCAAAAACAGACATATGGGGTCACATCAAATTGAAAAGCTTCTGTGCAGCAAAAGAAGCAATCAATAGAATGGGAGAAAATATTTGCAATGTACCCGTCCAACAAGGGATTAATATCCAGAATATGCAAAAGACTTAAACAACTCAACAGCAAAAATACAAATAATCCGATTTAAAAATGGGCAAATGACCTGAATAGACATTTCTTAAAAGAAGACATACAAATGGGCAACAGGTATATGAAAAAAATATTCAACATCACTAATTGTCAGAGAAATGCAAATCAAAACCACAATATCATCTCACCCAGTTAGAAAGATATTATTAAAAAGACAAAAAATAACAAATTACACACTGTTAGTGCAAATGTAAGATTAGTACAGCCATTATGTAAAATAATATGGAGGTTTCTGAAAAAACTAAATATAGAACTGCCATATGATCCAGCAATGCCTCTGCTAGATATTTATCCAAAGGATAGGAAATTGGCATACTGAAGAAATATCTGTACCCCCGTGTTTACTGCAGCACTATTCACATTAGTCAAGGTATTGAACCAACCTGGGTGGCCACTAACAGATGAATGGATGAAGAAAATGTGATATGTACATACAATGGAATACTATTTAGCCATGAAAGAGAATGATATCTTGTCATTCATGACAACATGGATGAGCCCAGAAGACGTTATGTTAAGTGAAATAAGTCAGGGACAGAAAGAGAAATACTACATGTTCTCACTTATGTGTTAGCTAAAATAAATAAACAAATAATAAGTTGAACTTCTAGCAGTAATCAGTAGAATTGTGGTTACTAGTGGCTGGGAAAGGGAGGAGAAGGCAAGGATAGGGAGAGGCTGGTTAATGGACACAAAATTATAGCTGGATAAGAAAAGTAAGTTCTAGAGGTATATAGTAGTACCAGGCATCTGTAAAGAAAAATAATTTATTGTATGTTATCAAGTAGCTAGAAGAGTTCAAATGTTCTCAACACAAAGAAATGATTAAGTTTTACAAGGATGAATATGCTAATTACCCAGATTTGATGATCACACATTGTATACATGTATTGAAATGTAACTCTGTACCCCATAGATATGTACAACTGATACATTTTGATTAAAAAAGTAAATACATACATTTAAAGAAAAAGAAAGATGTGTGGCTAAACTGGCATAGGAGACAAGATGTCCCAGAAAGAACGAGAGAAGAGGCAGCTTTAATAGATGATGATAAGCCCCTGGCATGTGTGACCCAATCAGATCTCCTGCCTTTGGAGAAATGAGAAGAGACTGGGAGAGAGGGCAGAGATCTTCACATATTGTGTTACCATCTTAAATGATGGTTTTATAAACACTGAAAGAATAAAGTTAAATATTAAATGGTACAGTGGTAGTGAAAAATCAATATAAATATAAGGAAAATAAAAAATTCAAAGGTTGGTTTAAGGGCTTTTTGTATTTTCCAGTGAAATTACTTTCACAGTATAAATTTACAAAACTAAATTAGAAAAGAAGCAAAATTAAAAATACCCAGTCTTATCTTTTGAATCTAATAACGTAAAGGTACTTAGGGTTGCTGTGGTTTTCCTGGGCCTCAACTTTCATACACAAACGCATCCCGCCATTGCTATATCTAATTGCAGTAGCTGCTGCTATATAAATGCAGTAACCCCCAGAGGTAAATGCCAAATCATCTAATGAATTTTAGTCATTAAAATTTCTAATATCATTAGGATGTTGAGTCACTGGGCTCGCAGTAGCTGCTGCTATATAAATGCAGTAACCCCCAGAGGTAAATGCCAAATCATCTAATGATTTTTAGTCATTAAAATTTCTAATATCATTAGGATGTTGAGTCACTGGGCTTTATGGTTTCACCCTGGTTTTACAATTTTACTTGAAATTAGCATTCTTCCATTTTATAAAAATTGCTTACATAGTATGCCCATTTTAGGACAGACTGTATTTTGTAAATTGTACAACCTCTCCTTTACCTGGTCCTTTGTGGACAGAATATATGTTTACAGAGATCAAAAGCCATCGATGTGCTGGTATGAAATATGCCTCGCTTAATGTTGCCAGATTCTTCATTTTCTGCCCAAAGTTGTTCTTTCTCCCTGGAGCTGGTGTTTGTCCAACACATCACTTACCTGTGTGCTCCCCAAAGAGGCAACAGGAGAAGCCATCATCTGCCCATAAAGAGCAGTGGCATCTGACAGCACCCCTGGGGAACCCCACCATTCCCCTACCCTGGCAGATTGCACAGACCACTCTGACCTCCTATAGAAGTATACACACACCTCTCATGGCTATTCTTTTTTGGATTGTGATGACCTGTTTTGGAGAATGTGCCTTAAGAGAGAACCTTTTATCTTTAGCCCTTGGTTTACAGATAGGAAAGAACAAAATACTGTCTTAGACATGGTCACAATAATTGTTATAAGTATCAGTCATCATTTAATGTCACATATACACATTGCATAATATTTATAAAGCTTATATATATGGAATATTTTATTTGAGGTTGCACACATGCCCTATGAATTTCATAGATTAATTATTCATTATTTCTACTTTATAAATAAGGAAACAAAGGCTTATAGAGCTTATGTGCCTTGCTCAGGGAACAAAAATCTGTTAAGTGATGAGGCTAGAGCTTAAACACAGGTCTGTAAACTCTGAATCAATTCCTTCCACTGACCCATATGCGCTGGACAGTGTGGAACAAACTCTGAAAACGTAAAGGGCTGTTTACATAGCTTGGCTCCCAGGGAAGGTTAAGTATTATAAAGGCAACTATCTTGGGTAGAGGACCTCTTGAAAACAAAGTCTTATTCATATGGTCTCCCTACTGAGTCATTCTTGATTCCAGGCAATGAAATTATCACCATCAGACTGAGATCATGCACACACCCATACATACCCCCATACACACTCCACAAGGCAAACAGGCACTTTTCTCAGCTTGATTCCATGCCAACACTTCAAACTTCTCTAAGTTTACCCCACTGTATCCTTCCTGATCTAAAAATTTGGAAATTCTTTTGAATAAAATAAATTCAGAAAGGATATTCATGTTTATTGGCAAAGTGGATTAAATTAGTCTAGCTAGAATGCTTAATATTTTTCCCCTTGGAATAATCTTGTGCTTCCCCTTTTGAGATTAAACATGGTTTTTATGTTATTAAAATATGAATCAGTAAAACCAGAAGGAAAATTAAAATTTGCTCAAGTTGATCAACTTCCAGAAGCAGAACATATGCTCAGTGACTTCTCCCAATTCCTTGGCATATTCCCACCCCCACCCCAATTTTTTTCTGGGAATGAGCCTCACACCCACATCCTCTACCCTCATGGTTGAACTGACAGTCTCCTGGAGGTTGGGGTAGGGGGTACTGAGGCAAACATCCTAGCCTCTTCAGTTATCCATATTCAAGATCCAACAGGGCATTTCAGCCTGAACCTGGAACAGTCTGGTGTTTCTTGAGGTGTGGTCTTTGGACCAGCTGAGTAAGACTCACCTGGAAATCAGATCATTTGTTAAAAATGCAGATTCCTGGACCCCACCCGAGACCTGCTGAATCAGAGCTTCACAGGTCAAAGTAAGAATCAATCTCTTTTACAAACTGTCCAGGTGTTCTGATCAAAGCTGAAGTTTGACAATTTCCTTCATTTCTGCAATCTCACTTTAAGACTTATAGTTGCTCTGTGACAACTAAAGGCATTTTTATTTCCAATTAGATATGGGTCAACAAAAGGCACTGAGGTTCTTCATTCTTACACAAAGTCTCTATTTTCAATCTCTGTTATTAACTTTGCAGCCAATTTTTGAAATACATTAGCCACTTGAAAGAAAACTTGCATTTCAGAAATCTATTATTAAGAACAAATTTCAAAATTTGTCTCCACTTTAGCGTCTTAAATTATTTTAGATGGAAGATTTCAAAACATGCTGTTAACTGGAGGGAGAAAGTGAAATAGAACACAGATAATAGTGTCATACAGAAATGGATCTGTATAGTGTCATACAAAAATGGATCTGTGTGTTTTGGCAAAGTCACCTCTGAATGTCAACATTCTCATCTATAAAATCAGCATAGTAGCATCCCGCACTGGAGGTGGATGTGAGGCTTAAATGTGGTCACCTGTATAAAGGCTCCGCACCATGCCTGACCACTGTAGGTGCTTAACAGAGGTCATTGCCATTGCCACCATCATCATTCAGAGTAAAGCTTAAATGAGGAATTCATCTTCAATGGCTAATGCCAAATAAAATTACCCAATAAGCACCAGAAAATAGCCAGTATGATATTTATAACTCTAAAAACATAACAAGACAAGTGGTCATTAACAGGGAAATAGAAGAAATTTAATTCTGAAAATAAATGCAATGCATCTCTTTGATTAAATCACATTTCTGCCTCTGGGATTAATCTTTCTCACAATTATTATATTATTTTTCACAGTACTCTTGTTTCTAAATCGAATTAAGTTATCCATTTGTTATGAACACAGCTAGAGTTTGAATTGACACAGGGCTATTTTTTTCATTTTTTAAATTTAAAAAATATTCTTTTAAAATCAACTTTAAACACCATAAAAACATTTTTTTTAATTTATCTATAGTTCTATCATACCTATAGAAGTGTTTTTATTGATTAGATTATGAAACTAGGGCCAGCCCGGTGGCGCACTGCTACAGTGTGCCGCTTGGGAAGCGCGGCTTTTTTAAAAGCTATAAAGAAGAAAATAATGACCGTGGGCAATTCAACCATCAAGATATTATCAACATTAACACTTTGGCATATTTCATACCATATTTTTATTTTAATTCACATTTTGATATCATATTTTATTTAGTTTCCCAACTTTTTTTTTAATGTAGTCCTTAAATGTTCATCAAAACACAATTTTTAACAGATCATAACATTTCATTATATAGATCAGGGGCAGCAAACTATGGCGCATTGGCCAAATCTTCTCTGTTTTTTTTAATTAAAGTTTTATTAGAACGTAGCTACACTCGCTCATATATGTATTGCCTGTGGCCGCTTTCATGCTATAATGGTTGAATCACTGCAACAGAGACCATATGGCCTACAATGGTCCATTCTGTTTGGTCCTTTACAGAAAAGGTCTGCCAAACCCTAGTCTAGATGTTCAGGAATGTATTTAAGTATCCCCTATTACTGGATATTCAGAGTTTTTATTTTTTAAATCTATTATTGATAACTGCAATGAATATCTTTAAACATAAATTTTCTCCCTAACTCTGATTATTTCCTTAGGATATACTTTAGAATTTGTAGGATAAAAGAGTTTTACAGTACTTGATACGTACTGCCAAATTGCCTCTGGAAAGGCTGTGCCAATGTACACCCACACCAGCTCTTTCTGAGAATATTCAGGTCACCACATCCTTGCCAGAACTGAACCTTACTATTTTCCAATATATGTCATTTTGATAAATGAGTAATATTTTATGTTAATCTGCATTCCCTGAATGGTTAGTGAGGTTGACATTTTATCACATATGTATTGAGCATTTGTATTTCTTTTTTGAATAACCTGTACTTTGTCCATTTTCTTGCAATATTAAAAATGTTTTCTATATTTTAAGAATATTTGTACTTGGTCTACCATATGTGGCCAAGTTTATCATTTGCTTTTTGATCCTAATGCTTCTTCTTACAGGAGCTTCATAGATAATTCTTTGGTTGGATCATCTCTATTTTACTGTTTCCTTTGTAGATTTAATCTCTTTATCATCTCTCTCCATGTCCTCCTAAGAGAACATTTCAAGATAGCCCCCATTTCACTTTAGTTTTCTGAAGCCTCCATTCAGTCTTTCATTACTTCTAACATGAGTTTTAATTCAGTATTTATTTCCTTGTAGTCTTTTCCTCTACAGTCTATTTTCTTTGCATCTCATTACATTATCCCTTTACCTCAAGAGATTCACTCCTTATAGTATTGAGGCCAAGTCTTCCTTCAAACTACTGCATCCAGTGTCTGAAAGAATGACTCTCAGTCATATGTGCATATTTTCTACAATATTTTTTAATGTTTTATAGTAACAGTTTTTATCCTTTTATTTTATGGTAGGCAGAATAACAGCTCCCCAAAGATGCCCATGTCCTATTCCCCAAACTTTGAATATGTTACCTTATATGGCAAAACGAACTTTGTAGATATGATTAAGTTAAGAATCTTGCAACAGAAAGATGATCTTGGATTATCAGAGTGAGCCCAGTGTAATCACAGGGGTCCTTATGGCAGAGAGACAGGAGATCAGAGTCAGAAAAGGAGATGTGATGACAGATGCAGAGGTCAGATAGTGAGACAGAATTGAAGATGCTGTGTTGCTGGCCTTGGAGATGGAGGAAGGGGCCATGAGCCAAGGAATGCAGGTGGCCTTTAGAAACTGGAAAAGACAAGGAAACAGATTCTCTCTTAGAGCCTCCAGAAGGAATGCAGCCCTGCTAACACCTTGATTTTAGGACTTCTGCCCTCCAGAATTGTAAGATAATAAATTTGTATTGTTTTAAGCCACTACCAAATTTATGGTAATTTGTTAATAGTAAGCAAAAGGAAATTAACCCGGATTTTATGCAAAAGGGACTTTGCGGATGTGATGATGTTAAGGATCCTGAGATGGGGAGATATCCTAGAATGTCTAGGAGTGTCAGTTCTAGTCACCTGAGCCCTTAAGAACAAAGAAATGTGTCTGGCTGATGCAGAGTGATGCAGCAGAAGAGGGAAGAGAAGAAATGAGGCAGAAGAGTAAGTCAGAGGTAAAGTACAAAGAGGACTGAATCCACTATTACTGGATTTGAAAATGGAGGAAAGGGGCCACACAGCAGGGAATGCAGGTGGCCTCCAGAAGCTGAGAATGACCCCTGGCCGACAGCCAACAAGGAAACAGGGATCTCAGTCCTACAGCCAAAAGGAACTGAACTCAGCAACAGCCTAAATGAGCCTGGAATTAAATTATCCCCTAGAGAATAGAAAGAAAAAAGGAATAGGGCCCTGTTGATTCCTGGCAAACCACTAAGAATCACTAGCAAGGAGGATAGAAACAGACTTGGGCCAGTTAGGA
>NW_007726179.1:74748-77160 GCF_000696425.1 Galeopterus variegatus | reverse complement strand
GGAAGGAAACAGGGATCTCAGTCCTACAGCCAAAAGGAACTGAACTCAGCAACAGCCTAAATGAGCCTGGAATTAAATTATCCCCTAGAGAAATAGAAAGAAAAAAGGAATAGGGCCCTGTTGACTCCTGGCAAACCACTAAGAATCACTAGCAAGGAGGATAGAAACAGACTTGGGCCAGTTAGGATTCACCCGTGTCACATAGGATAGGGATGAGCAATAGAACAAAAATCAGGACCCTGCTGTGTGGGAAAAGGGGAAAAGTGGCCATTGATGTCTACCAACAGTGTCTGCCTCAAGTGTTCCAGTTATCCTAGGACAAGGAGTGATCAGCCCAGAACTAAGGTTTCCCAGCTGAGTGGATCAATCTGAGTCCAGCTCAGTGTCCGGCAAATTCAAAAACCAGAGCAGAGACCTGGATAATTGGTCTTAAAGTAATAATAATAATGTTGATAATAATGATTAAGAAACCAAAGATGGAAAGCTGAGTGTTAAAGTTTAACTCCAAGCAGGGACCTCCAACCCAGCGAGGAGTCTAGCTCTGGGAAATAAGATTGAGGAAGAAATGGAGTATTTTAAAGCCAGGAGACCATAAACTGTCTCTGTCCCGTATTAGGGAAGCAAAGTCTCTGAGTGGTGCTGAGGGGCTGGCTGTAGCTGGACTTGATAGTTAGGTAAGCACTGGGCTGGCTGCAGATGGCATAGTGTGTATGTAGAGTGGCTCTGCTCTGCACCACCTTGGCATTGAGATGTCCAGCTGCACACAGGATGTACCCAAGTCAGGTGTGCACTGTGCCAGCAGGCTGGTGGCCAGGTCGGAATTTACCAGTACGAGAAGAACATTTTTCAGCCTTCAGGAGGTCTTCCAGTTAGAGAGATAAAAGGAGGGTGGGGAGAGATCAGGTGGCAAGAGAACAAAAGAGGAGAGGAGAGGAGAGGAGAGGAGAGGAGAGGAGAGGAGAGGAGAGGAGGGGAGAAAACAAATAACTGTATTGAATAAATCTGACCATCTCATTCCTCCACTTAGAACCCTTTAATTCCCTTCTGGTTGATACCAATAGTCATGTTTGCCCTTTTCTCATGCTGCAGAGCCCTGAGCTTGGTTCTGTTGTCCACCTGCACTTTACAAGACCCAGGCAATCCTAACTGAATTGATTGAATTGGCCCCATTCTCCTTCTCGGTGATTATTTAGTGGCTGGCTTGTGACCCAGTTCTAGTGGATGAGACAGGTCAGACGGTCAGCTAAGGGTTTCAGCAGAGCTTAACGTGGCTTGCATTTTCTGCGTATTCTAGGCCCTGACAGCATTTCTGGCATTACTCCAAAGTGCCACAGTCTCTTGATACTGGAATTTGTTCATATTACTCTCATTTTCTTCCCTCCCACAACAATTCCTTCTCGTGATTTAAATGTCACTTCTTCAAGAGCTTTCTTAATCTCTAGGCTAGATACTTGCCGTATATATTCCCCTTAGCACCCTTTCCTGCATTCATTAATTCATTCAAAAAATATGAATGTTACCTGTTGCCAGTCAGTTTACTCAGTGTTGTCCATGGAAAAATCAACGATCAAAACAGAACGGCCCTTGCATTCACCCAGTGCGTAACTACTCAGTGAATGTCTGTCTGCCCAGCTGTACCCAGAAAGCTCTGTAAAGGCAGGAACCTGTCTGTCATGTTTCCCTAGTTCCCCAGCTTCTGGAATGGTATCTAGCACATAGTAGGCACCCAGTAGAAACTTGTTGAATGAGTATATAAGTGTGGAAAACAAGGAATTGGGGATCCTTACACAATGTATCTCTAACTGGACGTGGTTAGAGATTTCTGCGAGGGTGACCAACTGTCTAGTTGTCTCAGTTTGGGACTGAGGGGTTTCCTAGGACTTGGGAATTTCAGTGCTAAAACTGAGAAAGTCCTGAGCAAACTAAGACTAGTAAGTCACCCTATTTATGGCCCTCCAATGCAAAAGAGTCCCTCTGTTTGTCCCTCACCTCCCACATTTTTCCACCCATAATTAATCACCTGGGAAGATCTTTTCATTTTGCCTCTAAATGAATGGAAATGTTTTCAGCTCTGCCGTTGTTTCCTAAAATGGTGGATTCTCAAGATTGGGAGGTTATGTATTTTTACCATCAGAACTTTAAACTCTAGATTTTTCATTTCTGGATTTCTGGATAGAGTTCTCACTCTATCTGCAGCCTGTGTTCAGCCATTTGTACTCATCATCTTTTTTGACTTCACTTACCTCCTCATTTTATTTGCCCATTGTCTGCTCCCAAGCCTGTCCAAGCAGTACAGAGTGGGTGCAGAACTTCTCCTCCTTATAGAGGTCTCCCACAACCAAATCACTCTGGAGGTGCCAACTAGAAATGCAAAATAAGGGGCTGGCCCGGTGGCGCACTGCTACAGTGTGC
>NW_007726179.1:71230-73920 GCF_000696425.1 Galeopterus variegatus | reverse complement strand
ACACTGAGGGTTGCAATCCGTTGCCGGACACGAAAAAAGGCAAAAAGGAAAAAAAAAAAAAAAGAAATGCAAAATAAGTCAACACATTCAGCAAAGCATGAATGTTGTGTTCCTTGGCTTCCTATCTCTGAGATACTTCCAAACAACTCTTCCATTAACCTGCCAAGTAATGTTTCTCTTCCACATTGAAACTCTGAATGAGAAAAGGGAAAAGCAAAGGCTTATGTTTTATAAGGGGACACATTTGAACATTCAGTGGTTTTTTGCTACAGACTAAAATTTGCTGTTCATAGAAATGATGGAACACTCTGAAAATGACCCAAAATGCCAGTGGAGATCCAAACTGCAGTCTGTTTTTCCTTTGTTCCAAGGTATGGGGTAATTGAATAAGGCTCTTAGCTCTAGCCGGAATTTCAGTGTTCTGATTACTTCCCCCGAATTCTCTCAATTCAGCATCACCACAACACAACATATATTGTGTATATGTCCATGAATTGTTTTCAAATTTGATTGCTTTATTTAAATTTTTTAATTGAACATGTTTTTTTTTAATTTATTTATTACGAATATTCATGAGATACAAAGCTGATTGTCCCCGCACCTGCCCATGATGTGGAGGCCAGATTCATACTGGGGGCATATCCATTACCAGAAACTACTTTTGTACCCTTTGTCCCCTCCCAATTGTCCCCCAACCTCCCTCCCCCTCCCCCTCTCCCCCAACTCCAATTTGTAGCCCTAGGAATCTTTCCTCCCTTTTTTGGATCATGGCACTACTGTGGTCTTTCTTTCCTTCTTTCCTTTCTCTCTTAGCTCCCACATATGAGTGAGCACATGTGGTATTTATCCCTCTATGCTTTGCTTGTTTCACTCAACATAAGTTTCTCCAGGTTCATCCATGTTGTTGCAAATGGGAGTATTTCATTCTTTTTTATGGCAGAGTAGTATTCCATAATGCATATATACACCACAGTTTCCTTATCCAATCATCTATTGATAGACATTTAGGTTGGTTCCATATCTTGGCTNTCTCCAGGTTCGTCCATGTTGTTGCAAATGGGAGTATTTCATTCTTTTTTATGGCAGAGTAGTATTCCATAATGCATATATACACCACAGTTTCCTTATCCAATCATCTATTGATAGACATTTAGGTTGGTTCCATATCTTGGCTATTGTAAACAGAACTACAATAAACATGGGAGTGCAAGTATCTCTTTGACATGATGACTTCCATTCTCTGGATATATACCCAGAAGAAGGATTGCTGGATCATATGGAAGATCTATCTGTAGTTGTTTGAGAAACCTCCAAATTGTTTTCCAAAGTGGTTGTACTAATTTACAGTCCCACCAACAGTGCAGTAGTGTTCCCTTCTCTCCACACCCTCGCCAGCATTTGTTATTCACCATCTTTTTGATCATAACCAGTCTAACTGGAGTGAGGTGGTATCTCAATGTGGTTTTAATTTTCATTTCCCCAATGACTAGTGATGTTGAGCATTTTTTCATGTATCTGTTGCCCATTTGTATGTCTTCCTTCGAAAAATGTCTATTCAGCTCCTTTGCCCATTTTTTAATTGGGTTATTTATTTTTTTACTGTATAATTGCTTGAGTTCTATGTATATTCTGGATATTAGTCCCTTGTTGGATGCATGGTTAGCAAAAATTTTCTCCCACTCTGTAGGTTGTCTTTTCACTCTGTTGATTATTTCTTTTACTGTGCTGAAACTTTTTAGTTTGATATAGTCCCATTTGTTTATTTTTTCCTTTGCTGCTTGTGCTTTTGGTCTCATGTTCATAAAGCCTGTGCCCTGATCTAACTGCTGAAGTGTTTCGCCTATATTTTCCCTCAGTAATTTTACAGTTTTGGGTCTTATACCTAGGTCTTTAATCCATTTTGAGTTGATTTTAGTGTATGGTGAGAGATGCATATCTAGTTTCATTCTTCTGCATATGGATATCCAGTTTTCCCAGCACCACTTGTTGAAGAGGCATTAATTCTTCCAATCCAAGAGCATGGAATATCTTTCCATCTTTTTGTATCTTCTTTAATTTCTTTCAGAAGTGGTTTGTAATTCTCATTGTAGAGGTCTTCCACCTCCTTGGTAAAGTTGATCCCTAGGTATTGTATTGTTTTGGTGACAATTGTAAATGGGCTTACTTTATTTCTCTTTCTGTTAATTCATTATTTGAATATATAAATGCTACTAATTTAGGGGCATTTATTTTGTATCCTGCAACATTATTGAAGTTATTAACCAGCTCTAGGAGTTTATTGATAGAGTTTTTAGGTTTTTCTATATATAGTATCATGTCATCAGCAAACAGGGAAAGTTTGACTTCATCTTATCCAATCTGGATTCCCTTTATTTCTTTCTCTTGCGTGATTGCCCTAGCTAGTACCTCCAGTACTATGTTGAACAGAAGTGGTGAGAGTGGATATCCTTGTCTTGTTCCTGTCCTTAAGGGGAAGGCCTTCAATTTTTCCCATTCAGAATAATACTGGCAGTGGGCTTGTCATAAGTGGGTTTTTTTGTGTTGAGATATTTTCCTTCTATACCTAATTTGTTGAGAGTCTTTATCATAAAGGAATGTTGAATTTTGTCAAGTGCTTTTTCGTCATCTATTGAGATGATCATATGATCTTTGTCCTTGAGCTTGTTGATGTGATGTATCACATTTACTGA
>NW_007726179.1:67507-71220 GCF_000696425.1 Galeopterus variegatus | reverse complement strand
GGTTAGCAAAAATTTTCTCCCACTCTGTAGGTTGTCTTTTCACTCTGTTGATTATTTCTTTTACTGTGCTGAAACTTTTTAGTTTGATATAGTCCCATTTGTTTATTTTTTCCTTTGCTGCTTGTGCTTTTGGTCTCATGTTCATAAAGCCTGTGCCCTGATCTAACTGCTGAAGTGTTTCGCCTATATTTTCCCTCAGTAATTTTACAGTTTTGGGTCTTATACCTAGGTCTTTAATCCATTTTGAGTTGATTTTAGTGTATGGTGAGAGATGCATATCTAGTTTCATTCTTCTGCATATGGATATCCAGTTTTCCCAGCACCACTTGTTGAAGAGGCAATCTTTTCCCCAATGTAGATTTGTATTGCCTTTGTCTAATATCAGATGGCAATAAGCCTGAGGAGTGATTTCTGGGTTCACTATTCTCCTCCACTGGCCTGAATGTCTATTTTTATACCAGTACCATGCTGTTTTGGTTACAACAGCTTTGAAGTATAATTTGAAGTCAGGCAGAGTTATGCCTCCAGCTTTGTTTTGTTTTTTTGTTTTTTTTTTCTTTGCTCAGGATTGCTTTGGCTATTCGGGGTCTATTGTTTTTCCATATGAAAGGTAAGATTGTTTTTTCCATTTCTGTTAAGGATGTCATTGGTATTTTGATGGGGATTGTATTGAATCTGTAGATTGCTTTGGGTAGTATAGACATTTTCACAATGTTAATTCTTCCAATCCAAGAGCATGGAATATCTTTCCATCTTTTTGTATCTTCTTTAATTTCTTTCAGAAGTGGTTTGTAATTCTCATTGTAGAGGTCTTCCACCTCCTTGGTAAAGTTGATCCCTAGGTATTGTATTGTTTTGGTGACAATTGTAAATGGGCTTACTTTATTTCTCTTTCTGTTAATTCATTATTTGAATATATAAATGCTACTAATTTAGGGGCATTTATTTTGTATCCTGCAACATTATTGAAGTTATTAACCAGCTCTAGGAGTTTATTGATAGAGTTTTTAGGTTTTTCTATATATAGTATCATGTCATCAGCAAACAGGGAAAGTTTGACTTCATCTTATCCAATCTGGATTCCCTTTATTTCTTTCTCTTGCGTGATTGCCCTAGCTAGTACCTCCAGTACTATGTTGAACAGAAGTGGTGAGAGTGGATATCCTTGTCTTGTTCCTGTCCTTAAGGGGAAGGCCTTCAATTTTTCCCATTCAGAATAATACTGGCAGTGGGCTTGTCATAAGTGGGTTTTTTTGTGTTGAGATATTTTCCTTCTATACCTAATTTGTTGAGAGTCTTTATCATAAAGGAATGTTGAATTTTGTCAAGTGCTTTTTCGTCATCTATTGAGATGATCATATGATCTTTGTCCTTGAGCTTGTTGATGTGATGTATCACATTTACTGACTTTCATATGTTGAACCATCCTTGCATCCCTGGGATGAATCCCACTTGATCATAGTGTATAATTTTTTTTAATATGTTGCTGTATTCTAATTGCTAATATTTTCTTGAGGATTTTATCATCTAGGTTCATCCAGGATATTGGCCTATAATTTTCTTTTTTTGTTATGTCTTTATCTGGTTTGGGTATCAGAGTTATGTTGGCCTCATAGAATGAATTTGGGAGAGTAGCATCTGTTTCAATTGTTTGGAATAGTTTCATGAGAATTGGTATTAACTCCCCTTTAAAAGTTTGATAGAATTCAGCTGTAAAGACATCCAGCCCCAGTCTTTTGTTGTTGTTGTTGGAAGATGTTGCTTTGCCTCACACAGGGTGATGGAAATGCAAAAAAGGATTACTCAAAGCCCATTTCTTCTGAGCATTGAGACACCCCAAAGGGGTTAATTTCCTGGAACCCTCAAAACAGAGGCATTCCTCCCTTGGGAAATTAACACCAGACTGGGGTTCTGTCTCAGGCCAGAAAATTACAGAAAAGGACATAGGTGAAGTTATGGCTAAGTATAGTTTAACAATAGAGGCTGGTAACATCAGTAAAATAACAAAGTGACATTCCATAATGCAATTTGCAAAAGGTTAAGTCGATCCACCAACTAAAGCTTGTTCTTTGTAAATACCGTCTTTTCCTACAGCAATGTCTTTAGCATATTTACGTAACACTCAAGTAACTTTCTTAACATATCAATCAGTAGGTTAACCTGCTGCAAGGGCATTTGTCCTTGAGCCAGCAAGTTTGCTGTGTTACAATTCTATATCCACAACAGAGACTTTAGCCTGGGGAAAGTTTCCTGTCTTTTTCAAGGTTAACATTTCTATAAGTAATTTTAAAAAGTTGGGTTAAACCTGAAACTACAGAGCTTTGGAAACTAGGCCCTGTGAAATACATTTGCTTTATAAATGCTAGTATACTCCAAAGGAAGATTGCTAATTACCACTTCAATCTCCTTGCTTGTTATTGGTCTGTTCAGGTTTTCTATCTCTTCTTGATTCAGTCTTGGTAATTTATATATGTCTACAAATTTATCCATATCTTCCAGATTTTCAAATTTGTTGTCATACAGTTGTTTGTAATAGTCTCTAATGATTCTTTCTGTATTTCTGTGGTATCAGTTGTAATTTCTCCCTTTTCATTTCTGATTTTTGTTATATGGGTCTTCTCTCTCATTTTCATTGTTAATCTAGCTAATGGTGTGTCTATTTTGTTTATCTTCTTGAAAAAACAACTTTTAGTTTTGTTGATCTTTTCTATTGTTTTTGGGGTCTCTATTTGATTTAGTTCTGCTTGATCTTAATTATTTCTTTCCATCTACTGCCTTTAGGTTTGGATTGTTGTTGTTTTTCAAGTCCTTTGAGGTGTAGTGTTAGGTCATTTACTTGAAGTCTTTCCATTTTCTTGATATAAGCATTTACTGCAATAAATTTGCCTCTTAGTACTGCTTTTGCAGTATCCCACAAGTTTTGGTATGATGTATCTTTATTTTCATTGGTTTCTAGAAATTTTTTGATTTCCTGTTTAATTTCTTCTTGGACCCATAGGTCATTCAGGGACCTATTATTTATTTTCCATGTATCTGTATAGCTTCTAGCATTTTGCTTATTGTTTATCTTCAGTTTTAGTCCATTGTGGTCAGAAGAGATTGTTGGAACAATTTCAATTTTTAAAAATTTTCTGAGACTAGATTTGTGATCTAATATGTGGTCTATCCTGGAGTATGTACCATGAGCCGATGAGAAGAAAGTGTATTCTTTAGCCGTTGGGTGAAATATTCTGTATATAACTGCCAAGTCCAGTTTGTCTAGGGTGTAGATTAAATCCTGTGTCTCTTTGTTGACTTGTTGCCTGGAAGTCGTGTCCCATACTGAGAAAGGGGTGCTCAGATCACCCACTATTAATGTATTAGGTCCTGTCTCCTTCCTTAGATCTAAGAGTGTTTGCTTGATATATCTGGGTGCTCCAGTATCGGGTGCATACATGTTTATGATCATTATGTCTTCTAGCTGGATAGTTCCGTTTATCATTATATAATGGCCTTGTTTGTCTTTTTAAATGTTTTTTGTTTGTTTGTTTGTTTGTTTTTGGTTTAAAGTCTATTTTGTCTGATATAAAAATAGCTACTCCTGCTCGTTTTGGGTTTCCATTTGCGTGGTATACCTTTTCACATCCCTTCACTTTTAGTCTATGAGTGCCTTTACAGTTGAAGTGGTTCTCTTGAAGACAGCATATACTTGGGTCTAGCTTTTTAATCCAGTC
>NW_007726179.1:49636-66615 GCF_000696425.1 Galeopterus variegatus | reverse complement strand
TGTGGTGGTGAACTCCCACAACTTTTGTTTATCTGGGAAATACAATATTTCTCCCTCAGTTCTGAAGGAGAGCCTTGCTGGGTAAAGAATTCTTGGCTGGCAGTTATTTTCTTTTAGTATTTTGAATGTATCATTCCACTTTCTTCTGACCTGTAGGGTTTTGGTTGAGAAGTCTGCTGTTAGTTTGATGGGGGTTCCCCTATAAGCGATCTGGTGTTCTTCTCCTGCTGCTTGTAGAATTCTCTCTTTGTCTTTGAGCTTTGTGAATTTAACTATAATATGTCTTGGAGAGGATCTTTTTGGGTTGAATCTGTTTGGGGACCTTTGAGCTTCCTGGATCTGAGTATCTGTATCTCACCCTACACCTGGGAAGTTTTCTGTTACTATTTCCTTGATTAGGTTTTCAATACCTTTTCCTTTCTCCTGCCCTTCAGGAATACCCACAATTTGGATGCTAGAGCACTTGAGGTTATCTGCTATCTCTCTTAGGTTTTCCTCATTATTTTTAATTCTATTTTCCTGTTTTTTGTCTGCCTGACTTATTTCAAAAAGACAATCTTCAAGCTCTGAAATTCTTCCTTCTGCTTGCTCTACCCTGTTGCTCAAGCTCTCAGTCATGTTTTTTATTTCATTGAGTGAGTCTTTCATTTCTAGAAGTTCTGCTACATTCTTTTTATAGTATTAATCTCTTTGTAGATTTCCTCCTTCATATTCTGGATGTTTTTCTTGTTTCATTGTGTTCTCTAATTGAGTCTTCCTTTACTTCTTTGAGTTTTCTTAAGACATTACTTGAAAGTCTTTTTCAGACATTTCAAGGATTCCCTGTTCCATGGAGTCTGACTGTGGAGCATTACTGTTTCCTTTTGGTGGTGTCATTTCTTCTTGATTGTTTGTACTTCTAGTATTTTTTCACTGATGCTTGGTCATTTGGTAGGGAATTTGCTTCTTCTATTACACTGAGGTTGGCTGTGGAGTGGCCCTGGTTGCTACTGTGAGGGGCAAATTGTCTTTGCTTGACAGTAGGTGTGGTAGTGGTTATGTTAAACCACCTTGGTTACCATTCTAGACTCTGTGGTTGTAGAATGAGCCCCTAGAGCTGTGGAGTTCTGCTGGGCCAAACTCGGGTGAGATCTGTAGGCTGGTGCTGCCCCCTGGGTCTGAGGCAGGGTGAGTGGCTGTGTCCAGCCACACAGTTCCGCTGACTGGTGTTGCTGCCAGCCACCACCAGGGGGCTCACCTGCGTGGTGCCGGTTCAGGGCATGGGAGTGGGGGCTGGAGCTCCCCCTCTGCCTTGGTCCAAGGCAGCAGGGTGAGAGGGCTGCGTGGAGCCACATCATTCCACTGACTGGTGCTGCTGCCAGCCGCTTCCAGTGGGCTCACCTCTGAACATGTTTTAAATAAGCATCTAGAGCAAACCTATACAAGGGGGCAGGTGTTTAGCATTTCACTGATGCTGACTGGTTGGACTTGTAGTAGATTGTTGCTCCTTAGATTGTTGAATTTTGGCACATTGGAATAAGAAAGAAAGCACACACTTTGGGAGGTTTTAAAGGTAAATCCTTCTATCAAGGCATTTCTGTGGGTTCTTAAAAAACATATACTCCCTGCTCATCACAGGGGCATCTCCTCTGCGGTGTTTCTGGCATGGGGAATGGCAAGTCTCAGCTTTTGAAAATCAGATGGCCCACCTTCCTTTTGGGGCCACCTTATGCATCAGACTCTGGTAGGATCTAACACGACCCTGGGTTATTTCTCTTTCACAGATGACCCACAGGTGGTCTTGTGAAACAGTCAACAAAACTTGGGGCCACCTTATGCATCAGACTCTGGTAGGATCTAACACAACCCTGGGTTATTTCTCTTTCACAGATGACCCACAGGTGGTCTTGTGAAACAGTCAACAAAACTCTCATCTTACAAATTAGCTCCTCTTCACTGTCTGAGCCTCTTTCTAGTTGAGTTTCTCACATAGACAAGTTTCTTCAGTAGATTTCTGAAACATGAGTCAGATACTAGTCCATCGCAGGCCCCTATCCCCAAGGGTCACAAATCAATCTCTTTAAGCGTCCTGTGAAAGCCCCTTATCTATGTGACAGAGGAGCCCACTGTGGAGGTTTGTGTGGGAGCCCTGCCAACATCCCTATCACTAGGTGGGTGACCCATCTCTCACTTGCTGTGTCAGCTGCTGATGGCTCACAGCTGCTCTTCTCAGTGAGGTCTCCTTGGGAGTACAGGAGCTGCCTCACCCAAGAGGGTAAGCCTCTCACACCCCAGGTCAGACAGTGGCCAATGACTGACTGACATGGGGTCCAAAAGGCTAGACTCCTTGCCTCAAAGTGAGACAACTCTGTGGTGCAATTCATACTCCAGAGTTCCTGTGGGATCAGGCCGGGCTGGTTTCCAGCTGAGACCATGTCCCTGCTTAACTTCTTCCCCTTCCCCATCCTGTGTCTCTCACTTCCTGCCTCCTAGGAGTACCCACTCAAAAAGTCACTTGCACAGGATCCCTGTCTCAGGCTCTGTTTCCAGGGAATCCAACCTAAGACATAACCCGCCTCCCATGGAAGCAGGTCAGGCAGGAGAAACTCACAACACACTAACAGTTCTGTTCACAAACCTCTTCTAATTTTCACCTGGCCACATCCACCCTTGTATGCCCTTCAGTGGCCTATAAGTGATGAGTGCTGGGGGTACCCTAATGGATTTTTACCACCTCTTGAAGTCTAGCACAGGTGGCCTTACTTTGGAATATGGGATATGCTACCATCTATTTGCTTGGGGCCAGGAATGAAATAGTTCCCTTTGACTTCCTGATGTTATGAGAGGCACATATAAAATTCCAAACACATGAGAGGAGCCTGCTGAAAGATAGCTTTTATTTTGTTTCTTTAAAGTAACATATTAAAGTAATGTTTCTTTAAAGTAATGTACTCACTGCATGCCACATACTAGGGTCTGTGATAAACATTATCTCATTCTGTCCTCACAGTGACTCTTCCAGGGGACACAGTATTATTAATCCCTATTTTATTGATCCTCATTCATAAAGCTAAATCTCACAAACATTCAGTGCCTGGGACTAGTTCCAAACCCAGATTTCTGCCTAATTTTTTTTTTATCAAACCTCTTCTTCACAGTGCCACAACCTACCACCCTGAAACTGCTCTCCCTTTTCCAATTAGGTGCTCCTGTGACCTCAGTCAGCAGTGATTGAATCTGCAGGTTCTAGCTTCTTTCTTGTCGACACCAAAGCCTTTTGTTTTTTTCTTCTTTGGCATTCAGATCTGCGTGAGTTCTGAAGAAGAACAAGATGGCTTTATTAGAGTCCTCAGTGGAAAGAAGAGAGGCCTTGTCCCCCTCGATGTCCTAGAGAACATCTGATTGCTGGCCCCTCCTCCTTCTGCAACAGGCAAGCTCTGCTGCAATGCCTTCTGCCTCATCTCACACTGTGTCAACCCAGAGGAGCTGCCATACTGACCCAGCCCCCAGGAAACAGTGAGACAGCACTCGAGGATCTGAGACTGCGGAGTAGCAGCTGCAAAGCAGAGAGCCCATCGCACAGCATATTCAGGCTGCCCAAAGTGGGGACAAGGCTCAGAGAGTTGGCTGGCAGAGCCAAGTGCCATACCTGGCTGCAGCAGCAGGGCTGCAAACCACAGCTGACCCCCCCCTCCCCAGGACCTAACTCCTTCCCTGTCCATGTGGTATAAGTTAACACACTGGAGTGTGCTCCAGGTTGCCGTGTGGCCCCAATGTGAGGTTCAAATTCATGTAGCCAAGTGTTATGCTGATTCCAGACCCTGGTCCCCAGTACCGGCCAGTTAACATCATCACATTTCAGATCACAAGCGGTCTCTCTGCAGAGCATCAGGAAGGCCTACTTTCTAGCCCCCACCATTCCAGTGCTCCCCCAGGCCCCCTTCACTTTGCGATTATGCAATTCAGAGTAGCTGACTTGTTCTTTCTTTCTCTTCAGTCCTCTGAGTAAGTCCTTGTGGTATGCATTAGATGCAAAGGCTAAGTTTACTTGGCACCAGCTGCAAAGACCTGATCTGCCCAAAGGTTGTTGACAGACGGTCTTTCCTTCTGCTCTAGTTACCAACGGAGGTGACAGAGCAGGATACGAGGCATAGATACAGGAGGAGGGCCAGCAGGAGCATGGTGGGGCAAAGAGTCCTCATTTATTGAAGATTAAACAGCCCTCTCATTTATGATGCCCTTCCTGAAGGCGATGGAGCTCAGGAAGAGAATGTGGCAAAAAGTCTTGGTGACAAACTCCATTTTCGTCTGGCATCCTCTGTACTGGGGGTGGTGTTCTCCCTTCATGCCATCCTTCAGGACTCCATTTTGGAGACTGAGCCCACCTTGCAGGGAACCAGAGACATGGAGAGGATCCAACAGCAGCATCTTAGAAGAATTATAGCCAAATTGGAATCCATTCTCCTTTAGAGCAGTATATGATAACCTAGCAGATGTAAAATGAAAAATAATACTTCTGCTTCATTCTCTGAAAGTAGGAGAACTTGGGCCTAGCTAAGATCATCTAGGGGAATCTCTCTTACTCTGCACTTGTGCTAATGTTTACAAGAATGCTGTATACTGTGATGCCTTCCTCCTCAAGTCTCTTCTTCGCACTCAAACTTGCATCCTATTAGTTATTAATATGGTTAAACTTCAATTCCCTATGACCTTTGGATCAATGTCAGTTTGATTTATTTTGTTACAAAGCAATAAAATCATTACAACAATTGGTTTTCAAAAGACTTATGTGGATGCATTCTGTGCATGTAAGCATTATTTCCCAAACCAAAGCATCATTAGTCTCCATTTATTTCTTTTGTGACTGCTCAGTGTGAAGTTGGGAGCAGGGACAGGATAGCTGCTGGTTCCACAGTAGTTTGGATGCCTTACTCTCATTTTAAAGCCAGCATCCAGAATTTTCTCCCTCTCTGCTATAACGTGTGAAACCAGGTGTACAGAGTCAAGATGGATTCTTTGAGAGCCAGCGTGGATAATATGACTGCATTTCTGTAAAACTGAATGCAGAGTATAAACGCTCTTTGCCTCTAATTCAATATTCCATTTAATAAAGACAGCACAGTGGCTGGAAAGAGCATAGAAAACATGTGTCCTGATCTCTTTTTTCTTGTGCAATATCTATTGAAGTTTTTTGGTAAAATGGTATCACATCGTATGCACATTTTATTTGCATTAAAAAATTAGTTTGCTTTTTTAAGCTGAATAGAAGGACGATGTGGTAGCCAGACTCCAAGTTAGCCCCCCAGTAATTCCTACCTCCAGATATTTTTACCCTTGTGTAGCCCCCTCCCACACTGAATCAGGGCCGGTCTTATGTGACAATAGAATACACCAGAAGTGATACTACATAACACTGAGGCCAGGTTAAAAATGTCCTTGCAGCTTCTGGCTTGACCTCTTGGAACACTCACTGTTGGAAGCTTGAGACACCATATAAGAAGTTTGTCTACCTTGAGGCCATGCAAGAGAGACCCAGTGGACAGACCATACATTTCAGCAGCTGAGGTCTCAAATTTTAGAGAGCAGAGATGAGTTGTCCCTGCGGAGCCCTGCCCAAGTTACAGATTTATGAGGAAGGTAAATATGGGGGGAGGTTAAGTCACTAAATTTTGGAGTAATTTGTTAGACAGAAACAGATAACTTCAACAAAGGCTTTGTAATCTGAGCCAGAGTTAGAAAAGAGGAAAAGTGTTCTTCCTACGCAACGAGACCCAAAAGTTTTGCAAACTTCAAGCATTGGCAGGCAATTAACCCTACAAATGTGAGATGTCTATTGTTCTCTGAAGATCTGGAGTCATCCAGACATAATGGAAAAAGCAAGATGCTCCTTATAACATCGATAGTCGACACACACACACACACACACACACCCCAGAACTTTTTTCTTAGGACCCAGAACTTTTTCTTTCCTCCTGCTTGTCTGCAGAAATGACAAGAACAAAGATAGCTATGACCTTCCAAAGTCTTGAAGGTTTTCAAGACTTGAGAAATGGATGGAAGGAAGGCCTCAATTTTGGATTGGAGATGAAATGAAGACCTCAGGAGGCAGACTCTGGTGAGGGGACAGGGAAGGAGGGGAAAGTGTCCAAATGAATAAGAAAAAGGGGGTCTGGGAAATGTTCTTCATAATGTAAAGGAAGAGGCTTGTGTTTCGTCCCCTCCTGCCCCTGCCTCCAGTTAAGGGATGGTGCGTAAGAGGCTAAACCAGGGCAGCTATGCCCAGACTTTATCACCCATGCTGTAAGACTTGGATTCTATCATGTCAAATTTGAAAGAAAGAACTCATTGAATCTTCCCCAGGGCTCCAGAAGGTGGAGAATAGAGCTTCCTTCACTCCTATCACCAGCAGACATCTGTGGCAACTTTAATGTGAGCAGTGGGGCTGCAAAGAGAGCCCATGTGTATATGTCCAGATGGCTACCAGTAGAGTTGATTTCACAGACCCCTTTTCCTCCCCAGCTACTCACCAAACACACACACACACACACACACACACACGTGCACACACCCTCATCAAGAAGAGTCCAGCATATGGGTTGCATATTTAAAGGTGGAATGATGCATGGTAGGAGCTTATTAGAGTTAGTCCTCTTTGCTGCTAAAAGGAGAAAAATAAAATCAGTGGAAAGATCACATGTAGACAGCCTAGTGCCAAGTACTGCTAAAAGGCAAAAGAGCACCCCTGCAGTCCAAAAGCTAGTCCAGATGACTGGCTACTCCAAAGAGAGGAAGGCCAGGAAGGAAACCTGCTGGCCTGCCCCAGCCTAGAGTCAGGCCCAGGCAGAGATGCCACTGTGGAAAAGTGCTCTGTGTTCAAATAGAAGCTTGGGTTTAAAGTGAACCTGACTTCTTTACTCAGGACTTCTGAAAGCTTTCAGTTTGCTAATTCTCATGGTGAATCTCCAGAAAGGGGACTTAGAGCTGTGGAGCACCTGTTAGCCTCTCCTAGAATGACATTCCAAAAAACATTCTCCCCTTTTTAGAGATTCACCTCTTATGTTACCTATTATTACCTATGAAGTATTGAAAAAGACAAAAGCACACAATCACAGTGATAAGTAAGGCTGGAAGACAATCTACTCTGGAATCTGAGTCTGTAGGGGAGCAGGAGAAATCAGAAACCTGTGTACCCCAGGGGTGAAAAACTCACAAGGAAGAGTAGCTTTGTTGTTCTCTGATAGCTTTAGCAAACACTGGCTGTCAGGGAGTAGGCTGGTATAAAGCTGGGGATAAAAGAAAGTTCAGCATTGCCCAAAATAGTATCCCCAGGAAACTAAGTGAGCAGGTGTGCTCCACAGATTTATCACAAAACAAAAACTCTAAAATAACTCAAACAAAATAAAACTAGTTTAATGACATCCTGTAACTTTCTCTTAGATTTTGCTCATTTCCCATTCTGTTGTGTATTTTGTACAACACCTGGTGTTTTTGACCCTTCGAATGTGTTTTTCTTAGCTTCCAGCAAGGAGTTATAAATTGTCTTCAATCTTCCTGTGGGTAATAGAAACTTTTACCTGTACCTTGAAAGGAGTTAGAGGTGTGTTGGATGGCACCCAACTGATATAGCCTGAGAGCCAAAGGCACAGTGGGAATGATCTTGCCAGTGGGACCCACCATACTCGATAGCTCTTGGACAAGACCTCCTATCCTCCATCCAGTGCTTAAATGGCCAGTGCTCACTTTTGCACTGGTGACCCCAGCTTGACTACCCCTCTTCTCAGGGAAACATATTTTACTTTCAGGTAATTTTTGCCCTAGCCAAGGAGTGTCTCTTTTCAAAGTGTTTCATTATCTCTCTCTTTTTTTTTTTTCCTTTTTGTCTTTTTTCGTGACCGGCAATGGATCGCAACCCTCAGTGTTGCGCCCGCACCTTGCTCAGCCAGTGAGCGGCCGGTCTGTATGTGGGATCCAAACCCTCGGCAGGAGTGCCACTGTGCTCCCAAGCGGTGCACTGTAGCAGTGCGCCACTGGGCCGGCCCCTTCATTATCTCTGATTTAAGCTATTCTGTGCTGATTGTACAGTTTAACTTTCCGAAAGCAAACATACTAAGTTCTTAAAGATCGGGGCTTTGGGTGAAGACCACATCACAGCTCCAGTGCATGCCACCTACAAGACTGGTAGGGGTGAAAATCACATAATGAACTGGAAATGTATTCATACCTAACAGCGTCTAAGTGTGGACATGATGAACCACAAGCTGCTGGTTACAGGACACAGATTTTTCTTTGGTCTTACAACGTGCTATGGTTTGAATGTGTCCACCAAAGTTTATATGTTGGAAACTTGATCCCCAAGGCAGTGGTGTTGGGAGGTGGGTTCTAATGGGAAGTGTTTGGGTCAGGGGAGCTCTGACCTCATGAATGGCTTAATGCTGTTATCGCAGGAGTGAGTTTGCTCTCTCATGCCCTCTCTTTGACCTTCTGCCTTCTGCCATGAGATGACCCAACAAGAAGGGCCTCACAAGATGCTGCACCTTGATATTGGACTTCCCAGCCTCCAGAACTGTAAGCCAACACATTTCTGCTCATTTTAAGTTACCCAGTCTTTTGTATTCTGTTACAGCTCACAAAATGGACTAACACACAGTGATTGTTATTTTTGCAGTGAAATCAACAAATATTTGTTGGAGTCTACTGGGAAAGACTGTAATCATACAAGTACCACTAAAAATGTGTGATTAGTGCTAAAACAGAGAAAGTACAGTGAACCACAAGAGCATGTTGGAACTTTGCTGGTTCCGTTGGGAACAGGGTCTACGAAAGTTAAAACTTCCATTACAAAAATATGTTCACTTTCCAAAAACACAATTTTAGATTAGAAGTGGTAAGGCAGCTTTTCAGCTCTTTCTTTTATGATCTCCCAACACTTGAAGGACTTTTGTTTCACTAGAATTGATGGGTGGTGAGGAAGGGTACTTTGTGGAGATGAGGTGGTTAGATTTTGTGGAAGTGAGGCAATTTTTAAAAATTTGTTCACATAAATGTTTCCAATAGTGTGCCCCTTTCATGTTGGAGTGTTGAGTATTTGAGCAATATCAGTAGCATTACTACGAGATTGGGTGGGGGATAGAGGAGCTTGGGGAGGAAGGCAGGATAGGGTTGGGTGGAGGAATGGTGTGGGGATAGAAAGAAAAGGTTGTTTACTTATTTATGCCACATCTCCTTCAAGGAGGGTTTAGGTTCATGTCTCATCTATAGAGAAATGGCCCAAAGGGAATAATCTATCTAGGTAAGGACCCATGTTTAGGACCCCAGAAAAAATTATTCATAGAATAATAAAGGCTGAAACATCATCAAAATGGAAACAAGTATACAAGCTTCTTCACAACCAGGGGAACGAAGGTTTAAAAAATCACAGGCATCCTGTGAGTTGGGCCAGATTCCTGTCATATTCATTATGGACCTATAAAGAGCCTTCCTACTATGGAGAAATCCCAAAATACAAAACTGCTCACCACTAGTGCTGCCTAAGTTGCTTTTCCCCCTTCCAATCACAAGGGGAAAAGTTAAAAACTTAAATACTAGGAAACTAGTGTATGAGTCTTGCAGACATGTGATATTAAAACCATAAAATTCAATGCAATAAAGCAGTACAAGGCAATTCTTGTTGATACCCTGCTGGAAATAAATCTGTGGGCTTTGAGGACCAAGAAACGGAAAAGTTAAAAACTTAAATACTAGGAAACTAGTGTATGAGTCTTGCAGACATGTGATATTAAAACCATAAAATTCAATGCAATAAAGCAGTGCAAGGCAATTCTTGTTGATACCCTGCTGGAAATAAATCTGTGGGCTTTGAGGACCAAGAAACGTTTATTGTACTCACAAGAGAATCAGCCTCCTGAGGAGAATCAGACATCTGAGGAAGGAGTATTGTATACTCGGTGGAAAGAGAAGTGGGACAGAGGGTCCAAAATCTCAGCCAGGAGGGCAGTAGCAGGAAGCAGATCTGGACCCAGATGAGGTTTCAGACAGGGCAATCTGTGGTGTGGGGATGGGCAGCACCAGGCACTAAGAGATCACGAGCAATGCAACAAATCTGAACTGGTTTTATGTCACAGAACTCTTGGAAAGAGATTGGTGTCTGCTGAAGGGAGAAACATTTTAAGAGCCCTTGGTTTGGAGTGTAAGACCCTCAACAGACCAGCTAAAGTAACAACAGATAATGCTAACCCTTCTAGGAAGGGTGTGTCTTAGTCTGTTTACTGTTGCTATGACAGAATACCTGAGGCTGGGTAGTTTATAAAGTGGCTTATTTGACTCATAATTCTGGTGTCTGGGAAGTTCAAGATTGGGCACCTGCATCTGCGGGGGGCTTCATGCTGCTACAACTCACAGCAGAAAGTGGAAGGTGAGCAGGTGTGTACAGAGATCACATGCCAAGAGGGGAAGCAGTAGAGAGAAATGAGAAAGCCGGACTCTTTTTAACAAGCCACTCTCTCTGGAACTAATTCATTCCCTGGGAGAGTGAGCCCACCAGAGGACATGAATCTACTTATGAGGGATGTGCCCCCATGACTCAAACACCTCCCACTAGGCCCCACCTCCCAACACTGCCACATTGGGGATCAAATTTCAACATGAGTTTTTGGGGGGACAAACCACATCCAAACTGTAGCAGGGCAGGTCCTGTTACCTGCAGAGCTTTAATGTTGCGGAGGAGCCTGCCAACTGGACCACAGCTGAGTCTCCCTGAACATTTGAAGAAAGAAAGCCACTTGTACCCTAACTCAGTGACACCCATTTAGGACTTCTGATCTCCATAACCATAAGACAATTAATTTGCATTGTTTAAGCCACTAAGTTCATGGTTATTTGTTACAGCACCAATAGGAAACATATGGCATCACAGTGGCTCTTGCGAAGACGGAGAGATGATGGGAGAAATTTAACTCAACCCCATTGTTGCACCTGAAGAGTATTGTCAAGGAGGAACAAAGCCTATGCCTGCAAAAACAGATCTGGAACAAAGAGAGCTCCCAAAACTCAGAAAAGCCAACCAAAGGGAACAGGAAAGATCTGATAGCATGTAGTAGTGTGTAACCAGTGTAGGAAAGTGATTATTTCATTCCCCGAGCTAGCCTCTGGGGACGAGAAAAGTGAGGAAAGATTTCTGTTTGGCCAGTAAAACCGCATCTGAGGACATACTATCCCTGCCACCTTGTAGCCTACACTGAGGGTGCTGCAGCCCACGCCCTAATCAGAAGGCAAAGAACTCCAGGATGGGCGTGTACAGGCACACAACATGTGGCCGTGCATCTGCACACACACAACACATGGGCAAGCGTGTGCACACACACACACATTCTCAGATGAAATTTATGCTGGACCCTGATAACGATGTAAGTAGTTATTTGCTTTTTGATTCAGTTGGTTGATTTCAAAGCTATTTCCTACCCGTTTTTCACATCAAAAGCAAAGATTCTTTGCCTAGGACTCTGCAAGGTGACTCCCATGCCCTTCTCTCTTTTAAACCCTTTCCTTCTCCACTGTCCCCACCACCACCACCACCCAGAGACTGTACCGTCACCCGGAAATAATCCAGCCTCCTTACAGAAATAATACCTTTCTTAGATCTGGTAAATTTCCTAGCCTCAGGAGATGAATGTAAAAGATTTGTTTCCTTCCTCCCAATTTCTATTTCTCTCAGAAAGGAAGGGTGAATTTTAATTGCAACGACCTCTAGCTTTGCATGACAAGGGATAGCAAAAGTACAGTCAAAGACAAATTCTGGTCCAATAATGAGGAGATGGTTAGATAATGAGCATTTCCACCCTGGGCTGCGATTTGTTTCTCAAATGCACTTTATACTGATATTTATATTTCAGGACAGATCAATCATTCCTAGCAATGAGTAACTGATTAAGCGTGAGAGAAAGGGGTGCCTAATCAAGAGAAGATTGTGGGAAACAAGGAGAAGATAACATGCATGGGGTGATTAAGGCAGGTGAAGGAACCCAAGAAGAGGTTTACGGGACATAATGAAATCTGGGTGAAATCAGTATTCTGTAAAGGTTCTAATTGGGTTTGGGGTGAAAACAGAGTTGGTATTGGGAGAGCCAAAACAGAAGGGAAGACGCTTAGGAACAAGAGAGGGAGCAGGCTAGAAGTGAGGGAGGCCCATGCCTGAGTGACAGAGTCTATTGCCATATAGGGCAACAGCTCGAGACCCACAGCAGCACACAAGGTCAGCCAGCCTGCTTGGCAGCATCCTGCGGTGTGTGCTCACAGGTCCTCCACCACTGCAAAGCCTTTTTTGGTTCTTCCTTAAAGCCAACCTCAAAGCCAGAATCACTGTCCTAAAGTATTGCTTTAATTCTGCAGTGGAGTCTTCTCCCAAGGCCCCAGACCAAGCTCAGCTCCTCTGAAACTGCATATAAAGCCAACCTCAAAGCCAGAATCACTGTCCTAAAGTATTGCTTTCATTCTGCAGTGGAGTCTTCTCCCAAGGCCCCAGACCAAGCTCAGCTCCTCTGAAACTGCATATCCCTGAGCAGAACTGCTCAACTGACATCTATCCCTTCATGCTTGACTGTGATGATTTTTACAATTTATTTCAGTAAATAGACTCTAAACCCCTTGAGGGGAGACTAGGCTTGATTGCCTTGGAGAAGGAAACCAAGAGAAACTATCTTTGTGATAGGTTCAGAGTACCACAGAGTACTGACATCAGCAGAAACATCTCCAGCTTCATCTGCCCTTACCAGCACACTCTCCAGCCTCTTAACATGTACAGCACACGGTATTAAATGACCGTGACCTCTGCCCATAGAAGGTTAAACCAGTCAACAAAGCCCCCAAGATAGAGATCAAATCCAGGACCTGGACTAGATTTTTGATTATGTTCTGTTTCTTGGCAGAGAACTGCAGCTCCAGCCCCAGTCACAAGGTGAGGATGTGATGCTGCAGACCCATCGCCACCTCTGGATAAGCATCTTAAAGAGCACATGCTGACAGGTTGCTCCACAAGGCCCTTTTGTGCACCTGCCCCCCTCCAATCTCCATTGCTTTTAGAGAAAGCTCATGTCAGGTATGGGACTGGGGGAAAAGAGTAGGAATTGCTTGTATTTTATGATGTTCAGGTCTCAAATTATGAGTGATGTTAAAAGTAAAGTGCATTGAGTAAATCTGTGTCATAGACTCACTGCAGGTCTGTGCTAGCACCCAGAAGCCTTGCACCCTTTCACCCAGTGTACCCTTTCACCCTTACACCCAAACTACAGTGTAGTGATTAAGGACAGGTGTGAGATCTATGCTCAGAGTAGGGGGATCCAGTCTGGATCAACACTTACCAGCTGTGTGAACTCACTGCCCATTTCCTCAGCCATAAAACAGATGTCAAACAATGCCTACCTCATTGGGTTTTTTAGAGAATTTGATAGAAAGATTGTAGCATAGGTTGTGGTACATAGTAGGAACTCACTAAAATATATCCATAAATGTACATCATGCATGTGGAGAGAATACCTCTCTGAACCTACTACCCATTATCACCGATTGCTCTGTGGCTCTCCATGCCCTGCCAACGCTTCCTACCTCATTCTATTTTGGAAAGTGGCTACTTACTTGTCCCTCTCTCTTACTAGATTATGAGCAATTTAAAGGAAGAAACTGATCTGTTTCATAGTTTCAGCAACACACGTTTGTGGAATGGAGAGCTGAGTTGCAACTTGCCTTGCACCCAGCACAGCTCTCTACATGTAATGAATGTTCAATACCTGTTCTTTGGATTAAATTGAGTATGTCTCCAAAACAGAGGTACCAGCTGGGGTCTTTCCAGCCCTTGAAATCTAGAGAGGATTACTTGGGAATCTCAAGTGCATAGCCTGGAGAAGTCCAAAGCCTCCGTTGCAATCTCTAGAAATTCCCAAAGACATTCTCCTGGAGCCCTTTGCCTCCCTGTTCCTGTGCCCTCACAAGCTGCTGCACTACCTCAAGTTGGAAGCAAAACTCAGTCTTCTCTCCATTGTTTACAAGAAATCCACTCTGATAAATCATGCACTGAGTTTAGTAGGCTTGAGCTGTGATGTCAGCACAGAGGTCCAGGGAGGAGCCCCAGCACATGGCTTTCCATACCTTGCCACCCCCTTCTTCCCTGCTACTCTCTGTTTGCTCCTGCCCTGCCCCCAGGAGCCTGAGAATTCCTCTCATTCTTTTAAGCAAAGCAGAGTATTTCTCTCTAGCTCCTTCCTTCACTTTGCACATGCAGACATACGAAAGTGCTCAACAGGACTAAGCATCTTCTTTTGGAGAAGACCTATTTTCTGTAGAAGAACTTAGGTTACAGTTGAAATTATTAATTACACAAATACCATCTTGAGTTACCAAGGAAAGCCTCCACTTAGAACAATGAATTAGAGGAGCTCCAAGGTTTTCTCCCCAGCAGGCCCTTGCCCTGGTGCCTACCCAAGAGGACACATCTCCATCCTCAGCATCTCAGGACACCTCTTCACACACTCTCAATATGCACAACATGGCGAGCCAGTTGGAATTTCCCTTCACTGTATTCAGGTCTTACTTTTAACACCTACTTCTGAAAGCTTTATTATTTCAACTCCTTAGCTGACTGCTGGTGTGAGTGCTATGCATGCTTATTTGTTTATTGTCTTTCTTTCTTGCTGAACATAAAACGATTTTTACTGGGTTTCTGATTTGAAATTTGGATAATTACAGGAAATAGACTATTGGAAAGTCACCTTTCCAACAGACAAAAAATAATGAGGGCTTCTGAGTGATTGTTCACTCTTGGAGAAATAGAAATTATACCCCTGACCAAACAGCAGAAACACAGTGGCCTGAAACACCGTGATTTTACTGCACCAGTGATTTATTTTCACTAATGCTCTGGTTTCTCTTTAACATTTGTGCTCTTCAGTTCCCTAGAGCTTCCAGCACTGATGAACTTGGCCTTCCCTTCACACGAATTCAGCTGTTATTGTTTTCCCTGACCAAACAGCAGAAACACAGTGGCCTGAAACACCGTGATTTTACTGCACCAGTGACTTATTTTCACTAATGCTCTGGTTTCTCTTTAACATTTGTGCTCTTCAGTTCCCTGGAGCTTCCAGCACTGATGAACTTGGCCTTCCCTTCACACGAATTCAGCTGTTATTGTTTTCCCATTTATACAATCTCTCTTCCAAGGTTTCATAAATGCATAAGAACACAGACAGCATATATAAGTCTGGGTATAGTATGAATGTAACTGTGTACTCTAAAATATAATAGCTATAGTCCTTAAAAGCTTATTTTATCTTTATTTTATTTATATTGCCACTATATCACAAAAAGAACATAAATAGTAAATGCTAAATAATATAGCTGTTGACCCAGATGGAAACTGTTACTGTTTGATAATATAGTGAGAAGATGTGGGACTTTTTTTTAATACAGCAACCTAGGTTCAAATCCTGATTTAGTAACTTACTAGCTTGTAGCCTTGAACAATTACTAAACCTTTCTGAGCCTCAGAAATAATAATATCTACCTGGAAAGATTGTTGAGAGAATTAAAGACATATTTATGTGAAAGGGTATAGCGTATTGACTGGCACTTAGAAGCCTCAGAATTTTTTACTATTGTCTCCCAAGAGTGATAGTATCCTATTAAAAGGCTGTTGCCCTATTGCAACCTGCTGACTAAAAGAATTATCTTCTATCATATGGTAAATATTTTCATCATATCTTTGTTCAGTATGTGAATAACTAGTAGTTAATAAACTAGCATATTATATGCTGATCCTCTGTGATTCTCCACATAACTTATCTGTACACAAATGGAAAGCAGAGGGAACCAGGGTTTGGCCCATGCCCCTGGTGACTGACCGCCACCTCCCCCAAGAGCTATGGGCAAAATTCTTTATGCTTATATGGTCCCTATGTCTGAAACGCTCAGAGCATTTTTCCAGAGATTAAATCAGGGCTTTCATGTGACCCTGGTAAATAAATGTCAAGTCTTCACCATGAAAGCACACAATATCCTTTTGAGGAAGGTGGCTGACAGCCTTATCTTCCATACAAATAAACTGAGGCATGAAGGGGATAAATTAGAGGACTTGTTATGGATTCTTCATTTCTTATGCGTACACTATTAGTTTATATATGAAGACCAGAGTTTCATAGGCGTGCATGGTGTCAGCAAGGATCCCCAGAGATCATGACTGTGGTTTCTTGGAGAAGGCAGTCTGCCATTCCTCTAACACGGCTGGGAGGGTTACAGGACTTGGGAGAGGGGGGAGCTGAGAAAGGGTTGCCTTAACTGGGTAAAAAGTCTGTCGCTGAGGTCAACACAAGCAGGTAAGCCAGAACTTCAAAAGGGAGTTCATGGGAAACACAAAGTTGGCCATTTTGGGCCAAGTTCCCATGGCTACCATAAACCTCTTCTCAGGAGGAACAGAGAGCTCGAGAGGGGGCTAAGAAGGACCTCTGTGCATGGGGCGGGGTAGAGTGCTCTGACAAGCAGATGAGAGGGGACAGAGGTCCAACTTGCCAGCTTGAGACAGTGTCAACAACCAGGACAGGAAGAAGCAGAAAGATTTCCACCCCTCCAACCCAAACCCAAAACTCCAGTGGACCCCTGGGGACCACTGCTTTCTTCTTGTTGCTGGTTTTCTCAGACCAGAAATCCTCTGCCTCTTTCTTCTCATAATTAACAATGCCAATAGTTAACATTTATTATCACTCCTATATGCCCAGATTTTAACATGTTATAGTGGCTTTGTAAGCTTTCCACTATGACAACACAGCTAAGCGGGAATACATCTCCCAGAATTCCCTTCCCTGAATGGTGCCATGTCAGTGTAGGTCACAAGAAGAATCTTGCAGGAGATCTGAAAAGCGGAAATGAGAAGCAGCCATATTTTTTATGTTCTGAAGGTCAGCGGGAGGTACCAGGCGCAATGGCTGTCCCCTCCCACTGTCACTGTCAGGTCCTCCAACTCC
>NW_007726179.1:36167-49108 GCF_000696425.1 Galeopterus variegatus | reverse complement strand
CGCCAGCTTCTCCTGCATGTCAGCCACATGCAGGCATTGAGTTTGCAGGTGGGGAGGGACAGGGCAGGCTCTGGTTCATCCTCATGGGTTCCAGTGTGTCTTTGCTCTCAACCACACCCAGCTTTCATGTCTAGCTGCTAGCCTGGCTGACCTAATGCTATTTGAAGCTCAACACTAGATGAAGAGACAAAGTCTAGCATAGACTCCTCCACCAGTTGCCACCACTGGAGAGTCAAATCCTTCTGATAAATTTTCTTTTCTATATTCCTCAGAGTAGTTCAGCTTCTCTGATCAAACCCTGAGTGATACGCATGTATTGTCTCATTTAATTCTCACAAAAGTCCCAGAAGGTAGACACTGTTATTATCCCTGTTTCATAGGTGAGGAACTTGAAAAACAAGGACATTGTCCTATGTCAATTAGCTAGTTTGTGATGATGCTGGAATTTGAACCCAGGTGGTCAGATCCCAGAGCCTGCGTTTCACTCTTTATTGATTTCTTCCTTAATTCCATGCAGCCTAGCTTCTATTCTCACCACTTTTTCCCCTTAAGAAAAAAATGTTCTCACTATTAAAACATGTTTCTTCTTCAAAAGTTTTCTTCTTTCCTTCTTCTTCTAGACTTCTCTAAAGCCTCTGATATTTTTCTTTATTCCTTCTCTTTGACTATCCCAAGGTTTCTTTTATGTTTCCTTTAGTAAATTCTCTTCTTTCTGTTGTCTACCACACACACGCATGCATGCACACACAAACACACACATATCCTGATATTTTTCTTTATTCCTTCTCTTTGACTATCCCAAGGTTTCTTTTATGTTTCCTTTAGTAGATTCTCTTCTTTCTGTTGTCTACCACACACACGCATGCATGCACACACAAACACACACATATGCACACATACACATGTTTGCACACACAGGTTTGACCAAGCCATTGTAGCTCCAAATTGCATGCTCATTTCTTTGGATCACACTGTCTTCTCAACAGTGATCCATCATCCTTTTTTGCTAACCCAGAACTCTACCACCTCCCACTGGGGATGACCAGGACCCAAGCCCTGCTACCCTCTAAAAGTGAAACAGAAGTATAAAGCACACAGAGAAAGAGATAAGACAGGGAAGGGAAGAGGGGAAGCTAAGAAAACCAACCAAGGCAAAGTTACCAAAGGAGCAGGGGCAAGACCCAGTGAGATCTTCTACGACAGAAATAAAGTCTCACGGGAAAAAATGCTCAGGATGTTTTTATGGCTCTTAAAAAGAGAAAAGGAACCAGGTCATAAACCAGGAAGATAAGGGGTAAAAGTATGGATTTCCTAGAGAAGAGGAACAGAAGGACCACAGCAGGGTTACTGGTGGACTCAACTGCACAGTAAGAACAGTTCCAGTGGGAAGCTAATCCTCGGGTATATGATGAAGAGAGGAGAAGATTTTATTCCTTCTGAAACCAGGATCTGGAGCTGGGGAGATCCAGAAGCCCAAGGAATAGATCGGAATAGATTTAGTGTCAGGACCTGCAAACTCAGGAAGGAATTGTTAGGTTCTTTGAAACATTGCTAAATCAAGAAGCATGAATTGCATGTATGAAAAACCTCAACAACCCCTGACTTCTCTGCTTGCGGAGTACAAAGTCAAGGATGACTGACCCAGAGATCTGCCTTTTATTAGAAAATCACTTGGAAATGAGAAACTGCAGTTTTCCAAGAATGAGACAGGGTCATATGCCTATTTTTCTACATACATACTAACACAAGAATCACAAACATCAAGAAGTAAAACAATAAAATTTAAACCAGATCCAGAAATAAAATTTGACTTTTTCAACTCAGTAAATTTGGTAAACCTGTGCAGAAGAAACCTTAGTTGTAAGAAACTTATGAAGGTGACCAAAAATTTTAAAAGGCAAGAACAAAAAAAAAATGAAACTTGCAGGCCTTAAACCCAGTGGTCTTGGGCCCAGGAGTTCTATTTCTGAATATCATAAATGGAAAAATACTAAACAGAGAAACAGCTTTTAGCCCAAAGTTTTTTAAGCACTACTTATAATAGCATAAAATTGAAAACAGTCAAACAAGAATGGTTCGATAGTAATATAAACAAGTAGTGCAGTAAATCTCTAGTATAGAATATGAGGCAAGCATTTTTGAAAATGAAAAGTGTGTGTGTGCATGTGTGTGTATAAAGAAAGAGATTGAGAGAGACAGAAAACAATAGAAAGAAATATTGGTATGTGGGAAGACAAAGTTGCACAATCCTGTGTCGAGCATTCACTCATTTTATTGAGTCTCTCTGTTGGGGCTATTTGTCTATGATTACATGTGTAAATGTCTAGGAAAGTCTGGGAAGAAATGCTGCAAACCATTAACAAGTGGTGAACTCCAGGAGTAGAGAGAATGAAACAAGAAATCTAATGCATTCTTTTCTTCTTTTTTATACTTCCAAATTGCTTGAAATGTTTTAGATTTTAAGCAGAAAGCTGTTCAGTGTAATCAGTTCTCCCTGTCCACAGTTGTATCTCAGAAGATGCTTTCTTTACAGAGACTACATTTCCCAGTCCTCCTGGGAGTCAGATGTAATCACATTAGCCACAGACTGTGAGCTGAAATGTAAGCCACTTCCAGGTCAATACTTTTCAGAGATGAGAGCGTGGTCCTGGACATGGCAACTCAGCCTCAGTCATTTATAGGAAGGCCCTAGGTGACACTGGAGACACAAGACAGAAGGAACCCCTGCCCCTGAATTATTACATGGGGAAGAACCACACACCCCCTTGAAAACTTATCTGGGATTGTTACATGAACAAGAAACTAACTTCTATTGGGTTTTAACCATTACATTTGGGTCTATGTCCTTTCAATTTAGGTTAGCCTAGCTAAGAGTTACATTATTACTTTTTAAGGGATTTATAAATTATGCTTTTAATTTTGAATAGTTGTAGATTTGCATGCAGTTGTAAGAAATAATAAATAGAAATCCTATGTACCCTTTACCAGTTTCCCCCAGTGGTAACATCTTGCAAAACCATAGCAAAATATCACATCACAACATGATGTTGACATTGATAGAGTCAAGAAAGTAAACATTTCTATCAGGACAAGAATCCCTCGTATCCCCCTTTATAACCATACCCAATTCTCTGCAGGCTCAATTCCACCTTGACTTCTAACAACTACCAATCAGTTGTCCATTTCTGGAATTTGTCATCTAGAAAATGTTAAATGGAATAATGCATTATGTAACCTTTTAGGATTTTTGTTTGTTTTTTACTCAGCATAATCCTCTGGAGATTCATCCAGGTTGTTGTGCATATCAGTAATTTGTTCCTTTTCACTGCTGACTAGTATTCTATGGTCTGAATGTACTACAGTTTGTCTCACCATTAATCCATTGAAAGACATTTGGGTTGTTTCCAATTTTTGACTACTGCGAATAACACCTCTGTAAACATTCATGTAAAGGCATTAGTGTAACCCTAGTTTTTATTTCTCTAGGATAAATGATGCCTAGGAGTGCAGCTGCTGAGTAATACAGTAATACAGTAATACATTTTTAGCTTTTTAGGAGACTGCCAAACTGCTTTCCAGGGCGGTAGCATCATTTTACATTCCCGCTAGCAATGTATAAATGATAGGGTTTTTCCTCATCCTTGTCAGCATTTGATGTGGTCACTGCTTTCTATTTTATTCATTCTTACAGGTGTCTAGTGATATTTCATTATGGTTAGTATTGGCATTTCCCTAACAGGTAATATACTGAATATATTTTCAGGTGCTTATTTGCCATCTGTATATTCTCCTTGACAAATTGTCTCTTTATGTGTTTTATCCATGTCCTCTTTGGATTGTTTGCTTCTTCACTATAGAGTTTTGAGAATTCTTTATATTTTTTAGATACTAGTCCTTTGTTGGATTTGTAATTTGCAAATACTTTCTCCCAGTCTGTAGCTTGACTTTTCATCCTCTTAGATGAGAAAGCTTAGTCTCTCAGAGCAATAGCGTTTAAATTTTGATGACATACAAGTCATCAGTTTTTCCTTTTCTGATGTTTTTGATGTCAAAGTAAGAACTCTTTGCCAAGCCAGATTCCAAAGACTTTCTCTTGTATTCTTCTATAAGTTTTATAGTTTAACATTTTACATTTAATTCCAAGTTGCATTTTCGGTTAATTTTTGTATAAAATGTGAAACTTAAACAGAGGTTCATTTTTCCACCTATGGATGTCCAAATGCTGCAGTGCCATTTGTTGAAAAGGCTCTCTTTCCTCCATTGAATTGCTTTTGTACTTCTGTCAAAAAATATGCCAAAAATGGGCATATTTCTGTGTTCTCTATTATGTTCCATTGATCTATGTGTCTATACTTCTGCCAATACCATACTGTCTTTATTGCTGGAACTGTGTAGTAAGTCTCAGAATTGAGAAAATCGCTTTTCTCCTCATCCTCGCCAGTATTTGTTATTTTCTGTCTTGTCAATAATACACATTCTAACTAGAATGAGATGATATCTCACTGTGGTTTTAATTTGCATATCCCCGATGATTAGTGATGTTGAGCATTTTTTCATGTGCCTGTTGGCCATTTGTATATCTTCTTTTTGAGAAATGTCTGTCATTCTTTGCCCATTTTTTAATTGAGTTACTTGTTTTTTTGCTGTTGAGTCCTTTTAGTTCCTTATATAGTCTAAATATTAGCCCCTTGTCAGATATGTATTTGCAAACAGTTTCTCCCATTCTGGAGGTGGTCTCTTCACCTTGTTGACTGTGTCCTTTGCTGTACAGGAGCTTTTTAGTTTCATGTAGTCCCATTTATTTCTGCGTTAGTTGCCTGTGCCTTTGTAGTCTTGATCAAAAGAGCACTGCTCAGTGCAATTTCATGTAGTGTTTCCCTTATGTTTTCTTCTGGTAGTTTCATAGTTTCAGGTTTTTTAAATTTAGATCTTTAATCCATTCTGAATTGATTTTTGTGTATGGTGAGAGATAGGGGTCTAGTTTCAATCTTCAGCATGTGGATATCCAGTTTCCTCAGCATCATTTATTGAAGAGGCTGTCCTTTCCCCAGTGTATATTCTTGGCACCTTTATTGAAAATCAGTTGGCAGTAAATGTATAAGTTTATTTCAGGTTCTCTATTCTACTCCATTGGTCAATTTGTCTGTTTTTATGCCTGTACCATGTTGTTTTGGTTACTATAGTTTTATAGTATATGTTGAAGTCAAATAGTGTGATGCCTCCAACTTTTTTCTTTTTGTTTAAGATTGCTTTGGCTTTTGTGGTTCCATGCAAATTTTAAGATAATTTTTTCTATTTCTGTGAAGAATGTCATTGGTAGTTCGATAGAGAGCACCTTGAATCTGTAGATTGTTTGAGGTAATATGAACACATTGATATTATTAATCCTTCCAGCCCATGAACATGGGATATATCTTGTCATTTATTTGTGTCTCCTTCAATTTCTTTCACCAATGTCTTATAGTTTTCTTTGTACATATCTTTCACATTTCTGGTTATATATACTCCTAGGTATTCCTTTTTTTTTTTTTTTTGGTAACTATTATAATTGTGATTACTTTATTGATTTCTTTTGCAGATATCTTGTTATTGGCCTATAAGAACACTATTTTTGTGGTTTGGTTTTGTATTTTGTATTCTGCAACTTTACTGTATTCACTTATTAGTTCTAGTAATTTTTTTTGGTGGAGTCTTTAGGGTTTTCCACACACAGGGATAGTTTGACTTCCTCCTTTCCAGTTTGGATGCCCTTTATTGACTTCTCTTGCTTTATTACTGGCTAGGACTTCCAGTATTATGCTGAATAAGAGTGGGGAAAATGGGCATCCTGTGTAGTTCCAGATCTTAGAGGAAGACCCTTCAACTTTTGTCCATTCAGTATTTTATCTGTAGGTTTGTCATATGTGGCCTTTATTGGGTTGAGGTACATTCCTTCTATACCTAATTAGTTGAGTGCTTTTATCACGAAGCGCTGTTGAATTTTATCAGATGCTTTTTCTTCATCTATTGAAATGATCATATGATTTTTGTCCTACAGTCTGTTGATGTGATGTATCACATTTATTCATTTGCGTATGTTGAGCCATCTTTGCATCCCTTTGATGAATCCCACTTAAGCATGTTGAATGATCTTTTTAATGTGCTGTTGGATTCAGTTTGCTAGTATTTGTTGAGAATTTTTGCTTCTACATTCCTCAGGTATATTGTTCTGTAGTTATCTTTTTTTGTTGTTCTGTTCTTTCCCGCTTTGGGGATAAGAGTAATGCTGGCCTTGTAGAATGAGTTTGGAAGTATTTCCTCCTCTTGCATTTTTTGGAAAAGTTTGAGAATAATTGCTATTAGTTCTTCAAATATTTAGTAGAATTCAGCAGTTAAGCCATCTGGCCCTGGGCTTTTCCTTGTTGGGAGACTTTTTATGACTTATTCAATCTCATTACTCATTACTGGTCTGTTTACATTTTCTAATTCTTCATGATTCAACCTTGGTAAGTTGTTTATGTCTAGGGATTTATTCATTTCTTCTAGATTTTCCAGTCTTTTAGCATATGTTGCTGGTAATAGTATCTTCTGATCTTTTGTACTTCTGCAGTATCAGTTGTAATGTCTCCCTTTATATTTTTTATTTTTTAATTTATTTGAACCTTCTCTCTTTTTTCTTAGTCTAGCTAAAAGTTTATTAATTTTGTTTAGCTTTTCAAAAATCCAACTCTTTGTTTTATTGATCTTTTGTATTTTTTTAAATCTCTAAATCATTTATTTCTGCTCTGATCTTTGTTATTTCTTTCCTTTAACTAATTTTGGGTTTGGTTTGTTTTTGTTTTTCTAGCTCTTTGAGGCATAATGTTAGGTTGGTTATTTGAATTCTTTCTACCTTTTTGATGTAGGCATTCATTGATATAAACTTCCCTATTAAAACTATTTTTGTTGTATTGCATAGGTTCTGCTATGCCGTGTTTTCATTTTTATTTGTCTCCAGGAACTATTTTATTTCCTTCTTAATTTCTTCTCTGGTTCATTTGCTGTATTTAAATCTTCTTTCGTTTCAGCTTGCATTTTCTAACTGTGGCAGGGGAAGAGCAGGCACCGGTAGAAGTCCAGGTTCTCCACTCGGCTTTCATTGGCCCCTGAGAAAAGAGAGGCCCCTTATTACAGCTGGGTGGGACTGAGAGTTGTAGCCCTCTGTGAGGTCTCCACTGACACCATAATGCTGGTGGTCTCATTATTCTGGGTGATGGTGAAAGTCCTGACTCTTCACTAGGCTCTGTCTGACACCATCCCATCAGGGAAAGGGAAAGAAAAATCGCCATGGCCAGGTGGGTATGGAAGTCCAAGATCCCTACTTGCTCTTAACTGACATTGTGGCTGGAGAGGTGGGACTCAGTGCAGGCTGGAGAGGATGAAAGTCTCACCTCCTTACTGGCTTTCTCTGATACTACCCAGGTGGTGGTGCTGGGATGCCTCATCATAGCCTTGCATGTGTGAAAGTCTAGGCTGCCCTCTCAGCCCTTGCTGGCATGAGTGGGGGTTCTGCCATGGTTTTTTCTGTGATGTTTGACTGGAGTAGAGTGATTATTATCCACAAGTGTTCTATGTTGCTAGGCTGCCTCTGTCCCAGTTGTTTGGCTAGAAAGAGAAGACTGTCATTTGGGTCTTTTTTTTCAATTTTATTTATATTTATTTTTGAGGGGTACAATGTGTTGTTTCAGTACATGTGTATGCTGCAGAATGAGTCACTTAGGATAGACAGCATAGTGTCTTTTTTTTTTTATATGAGCCCATTAGTGTTTCCAGGGTGTCTGCTCCTTTGATTCCTATATATATCACATATATATAAGGCAAAATAAAACCCAAGGAATTTACTACCATGTTCTTCCTTCAGGTACTGAGGTCCCTAGATGATCCACCTTTTTCTCAAACTTCCAGAAACTTATGTTTGTTTTATATATAATGTGCAGTGTTTTTAGTTGTACTTAATGGGAGGAATAATGAGAAATACATCTATTCCATCTTCCCAGAAGCATAAATCAAAAGATTTTCCATGATATTACTTTTTAAGATTAATTTTTAAAAATGAAATAAAGATTTTTGTCACTTTTAGAGTATCTGATACCCTGCTTCATCGTAAACTTTTTTCTAATGTTCTAGGTGTCTTGTCTGTTCAGGATGCTGTAACAAAATACCTTAGACTGGGTAGCTTATAAACAACATAATTTATTGATCGCAGTTCCATAGGCTGGGAAGCCCAAAATCAAGGCACCAGTAGATTCAGAGTCTGGTGAAGGCCCATTTATCACAGATGGTTCCTTCTTGCTGTGTCCTCCCATGGCAGGAGAGGCAAACAGACTCCTCCAAGCCTCTTTTATATGAGCACTAATTCCATTTATTTGGGCTCTGTCCTCATGACCTAAGCGCCTCCCAAAGTCCCCATTTCTTAATACTATTGCTCTGAGGATTAGGTATCAACATATGAATTTGTGGAAAACAAAAACATTGGGTTTCCAATCTCATCAGAGGCACAGATAGCTCAAAAATCACAAGGCCAGGGAGCTCATCTCTTTTATTCTATGTAAGACATCCTCTGAGGGATGGAGTCAGCACGAGGAGCTAACTGTGACTGGTCCATGGCAGACAAGAGAAAGGGCCCCAGGGCAGGCTCACCAGATGTTGCTTAGTGGGACTAGGCAATGCTCACAGGTGTTGGCAAGCATTCCCACCCACCACCCACTCCCAATAGCCTTCCACAGCTGTCCTCAGAGGGGAGGGCTGCCAGGAGATTGGAACTTTGCCAACACCATTTCTGATCCTGGCAATGAAAGCTCCAGAAATGAGCACTGTGGATGCTGAGTTCTTAAATATAAAAAATCAAATCAGAACCAGGAGGGAATGCTGACACAGGAAAGCAACTTTTTGTTCTCATTCACACATTCAGTGACTCCAGCAAACTCTCTGGAACCTTTTAGGGCTAGCTCTTTCCTTCAGAATTTTAAATTTCCCCATTTCCCTGCACACCTCCACCTAGAGAATTTTGCTGTATTATTATTTTTCATTTTCCTGTCAGTTTCCTAATTTAATCATATATTTATACATTTATTTCTTGATGTTTAAGCTTCCAAAATTATCTATTAGCTTCCATTTACCCTTCCGTCCACCTCTTCTCGTATCTCAATATTTTGTCTATTATTATTTTTATATCATATAGTCCAGTTTCATAACATTCTTCATAACATTTCTTTAACTAGAATTAGTTTTCCATGATCTAAGAATTGAATTTTTAAAACTCAATATAAACAGCATTTTAGTATTATGTTTATGCACAGTGTGATTAATATACTTGAGAACTGTGGTTGGAGCCACGTAAAAGAAATGTAATTCTGCATCACTGAAAATTGGCCAATAAAAGGAGACTCTATGGGAGACTGAGTCTAATGAAACTTCTTTTAATTTCTCTTTAGCACCTTTTAATTTGTGTCATATTCAACTAAAATTTTTTATAGCCCATGGAAGTCTCTGTCTTGGATATATTTGCTATTTCATTGACCTAATCTCACTGATTATTTCATAAAGAATAGCAAATGCTATGATTTTTTTCTTCTACATGCAACAATATCTTAATTTTTCCTCATAACTAATTGATATTTGTTTCTGAAGGTAGCATTTTGAGTTCAAAATATTTTCTTCCACTCAAATTTTTTTTAATTTTAATTTTGATAATTTTTAAACATAAAAAAGTGACATGATAATAGAAGAAACTTCTATGTATCTTTTATGCATATTCACTAAATTGTTAATATTTTGCTGCATTTACTTATTTATTTAATCCCTATTATTTTTATCCATTTCAGAGTAAATTACAGACAAGATACCCCTTCATCCCTAAATACTTCAGTGTGTATTTCCTAAAATACAAGGACATTCACTTACATAACTAATATACTTTTAACAAGATCAAGACATTATTGACATAATTGTATTATCTAATCATCAGACTTTACTCAGATTTTACCACTTGTCCTGCTATCATTTAAATGAGTTCTCCAAAAAGCGTGTTTGAGAACTTAATCCTCAATGCAACAGTGCTGGGACGTAGGGCCTATTAGAAGTAATTAGGTCATGAGGGCTCCACTCTCATGAATGGATTAATGCCATTATTGCAGGAGTGGGTTCATTATTGCTGGAGTGGGTTCTTGATGAAAGGACAAGTTTGGCCCACTGTTGCCTCTTTGCTTTCAACCATAAGACGATGCAGCACGAAAGCCCTCACCAGATGCCAGCACCTTGATCTTGGGCTTCCCAGCCTATAGAACTGCAAGGAAATAAATTTCCATTCTTTATAAATTACACAGTCTGTGGTATTCTAGTTTAGCAGCACAAAACAGACCAAGACATGTTCCAATAATGACTTTTATAGCAATTTAGCAATTTATCTTTTAGCACTTAGTGTTCTTAAAGCCTGATGTCGGGCCGGCCTGGTGGCGCACTGGAGAGTGCGCCGCTTGGGAGCGCGGCGGCGCTCCAGCCGAGGGTTCGGATCCCATGTGGAGACCGGTTCCCGCTCACTGGCTGAGCGGGGTGCGGGCGCAACACCGAGGGTTGCGATCCCGTTACCAGTCAGTAAAAAATATAAAAAAGGAAAAAAAAAAAAAGCCTGATGTCTATTTTTTAAAATTCCTTTTTAGACATTTTTTCTCTCTCTAGGAAGGTTTTAAGATTTTCTCTTTCCACTTAAATGTATACAGTCACCAGACTCTGACTAAATTACATTTATAATCCTTAGTACCAGGTAAAAAATTACAGTCTGCCAAATTGTGCTTTTCTTCAGTAGAAATGTTTTACTTTCACTTTTTATGTTATTTGCTCTCCTCCACTTTTTCTGTCTTCTTGAAAATTCTGGTCTCTCCTTCTTTTAACCAATATTTATTGGATGCCCTCTGTGTGTCAAGCACTGCTCAGTGAAAAGAAAAGCAACTCGGAATCAATTAAGCCTTAAACTAAGAAACTGGCTGAGCTGATCATTTACCAGCAAGGACACAATTCTTAGAAAATTGCAAGGCAGCACGCCCATCCTTCCAGGAGTCCCGCTCTTAAAACAGAGGCAGCATGCTCCCAGAGAGAGGAGGGGTCATTCAAATTTCCTTGCAGCTAAACAGGGCATTTTGAATCCAGAAGCTTAACCAGTGCTCTATACTTTCAAAATAAACTACTTATGTTTATATCCATTAGATACAAAGAGCCTTGATATCAGGAACTTCTCTCAATAACTAGCCCTGGCATACTCGATGAGAAAAATCTTTTATTCTCTCTGGCGTGGATTGTTAAATCTCTGAAAGTAAAATACTTACATAATAAACATGGAGCTTTTATGGATGTTAGGACAAATAATATTTTTTTCTTAACAAAGCTTCTCCCAAACCACTTGTTACTTGCTGCAGGGGGACTACAAACATATGTCCATAGTGATTGTCTTCCTTGCCTGCCACAGCTCTCCTCTGAAGTTTTGTGAGTTTAAAGCTATGAGGAGAGGGTGAGGCTGAGATTTCTTCTGGTAGTGACAGCAGCTGGAGGAAGCAGGGAGCTGGGCAGGATTATCTGCCGGCACCCCATGTCTCAGCTTTTCAGATCCAGAAACTCAGCTGTGTCCTGGCCCTCAGAGTTGATTGGTCTCTCACGGGCTTACTCAAACTAATCAATGTCATCAGCATCTGAGAAAGAAACTAGGATAATCACTTTCCAGTGAGAAATCAGAATACCAAGATTTGAAGAGTTCAGACTCTGAAGATAAGCAGACCTGATTTCAACTCTCGGCTCTCTACCCCTTGCTAAAGTGTTACCCTTGGAAGTGATTTAACCTCTCTGAAACCTTGAAGTTCCTATCAATGTGAAAGAGAGACATCAAAAATACCTACCTCATAAAGTTGATGTGGAATAAACTAATGCTGTAGTCTGAATGTGTCCTTCAAAATTCATATGTTGAAAATCACCATTGTGGTGGTATTAAGAAGTGGGATCTTTAAAAGGTTATTAAGTCATTAGGGCAGAGCCCTCATAAATAGAATTAGCAACCTTATAGAAGGGCTGGAAGAAACTAGTGTTGGTCCCTTTTGCCCTTCTGGCTTCTGCCATGTGAGGACACAGTGTTCATCCCCTCCACAGGATGGAGAAACAAGGCACCATCTTGGAAGCAGAAAACCTAGGCCCTCACCCAGGTACAAAATCTACCAGTGCCTTGATCTTAGACTTCCCAGCCTCCAGAACTGTGAAGAAATAAATTCCTGTTTTTTTGTAAATTGCTTAGTCTCTGGTATTTTGTCATAGCAGTGTGCATGGACTAGAACAATAAGAACAGCATATATTAAGTAATCAATATAATACTGGCACAACAGTAGACATTCTATAAATGGTAACTGATAAAATTAATGTTTGTATTCACAGTAGACAAACCTCCTTACACAGGCAAATTCACATGGAATATAAATTATAATCATAAGGTTGTATAATACACAGAAAAGTGAGAAAAAGGGGACTTTGGGTCAGATTCCAATGCCTGATGCTGACGTCTCCAAGAGCAGCATGGTGGCCAAGCAGACTGAAACACCTGTGGTTAAACAAAGCTTCCTCCTGGAACCCCCTTTCCAGACCTCACAGATGTTATTCTGCTCCCTGGTTGTTTTTTAGATATGTTAATACTAGCAGGTAGGCCAATGTTTAAGCTGCCTTTTGCAGAGAGCTCATTACATCCGTGCTTTGTTGGTTTTACTCTAATCCATCAGAGCATCGCCACGTTCTGGGGTTGTGAAGACTCCTCACCAATCCTCGCTAGTGAGTCACCATAGTTAAGGGGGTATTCTTGTCCACAGCCATAGCCTCACTTCTCTATCTGATCAACCCATAACTTCATTAAGAATCAACCAATGTTTATGAAAAATAATAAGTAATGAAAAAAA
>NW_007726179.1:7321-35761 GCF_000696425.1 Galeopterus variegatus | reverse complement strand
AAAAAAATAGGTGTTTCATAACTCACTCCCTGGTCTAAAGGAACCCATCAGTATACATCTGTGCCATGAATGATTTTATTGCATAATGGAAGTATAAAGGTTTGCTTATCCAGTACTGAAGATGAGAATCCAAGAAGTTTGGAATTTTTCCTTCTTTTCTCTCTACATTTCTGAAATATCCTTAACTCCCCCCTGGAAAAGATCGATTACTTACTACTTTGATTAGTTACAATGTATGCCAGATGCTTAGAAAAACAGGATGATTTCCTCTGTTTCATAACTAAGCACCTAGGGAAAGAAAAGCATGAATTTGTAACATGAGAACACTTACAATAAAACAGAACTTTTTTATACTGATTTCAAATCTCAAAAGAAAAACCCAAAACATGTAAGACATAGTACAATCTCATTAACTATAAACTATTATAATTATTAATCATTAAAAATATGTCTTTTGTAAGCATTTTGGAAAGAAATTAACATACCACATTACTTATATTCAGAAGAAGTAAAATGAATATTTTTAAAATACAGCTTTATGACAATTTTCAGTAATTCCAATGGAACTTGACCACACTGGTGATACAATCGGTTTGCTCCAAAAGATATAATCATGTGATAACCTCAGTAGCAAATGCAGAGAAATGTCTGTCCTGCCATTGGCTTTAACAAGTTTATTTTTCCAGAGCAGTTTAAAGCTGTTTGGAAACTGAGAGCCAGTAAACAGGTCACATTTCTGTGTTCTTTCCTAAAAATTGTAATACAGAACTTCACAACATTTTATATTCCATAACTGATGATTTCTCTCTTCTTGCCTTTAAAAAATAGCCTGTATCCATAGATGTAAAATGACTCATATGTTCCAATTTGTGTTCATTTGTCTTTAGTTGGACATCTTGAAATAGAAGTTACTTCTATAGAGAAAGGCATAAAGATGAAGTTCTCTTTCCTGCTCAGCCCTTAACAAATGGGGCCTCATTTTCCTATACATAGGCAAGGTTTTATAAGATTGCCCTTAACCCATTCTAATGGTCTTTGATTCTAAATTATTTCTTAAAACGGGTTCATCCAAAACTGGGACCCTTACCACAGTATTCTTTAGAGATAGATGATGACCATGAAGAAACAGAAAAATGTCCTAACTGATTCTCCCATAAACTTCATCTTTAGTGCAAGTCAGCTTTCTGGAAACTTCTGCTTTCAGCCAGGAATTTACTGGGAGCACCTTGGCCTGGAAGGCACATACCTGTCATCTAGGCTGTCCACACTGAGAGCCTTTTATTCCTACTCATGATGTACCATAACGCCAAGAGGGAGCATTGTCCTAAATGTTTGTTTTCTGTTTCATATGTGAGCTCGTCTCATGTAATAAAGCAATCAAGTCATAATTTTGCCAATTCTGAAACTGAGTGGTTTTCATAGAATGAAAGGAATGGTAGGGTTTCTTGTGGCACCATATGGAAAATCTGTATCATGTTTCTGCTCCACTTCAGCTCCCAAGTTGTCCCTCACTGAAAGGAGCGGGATGGGAACAGCAGGAGCAGGGCTTTGTTCTGGATGACTTTTAGTAAGTTACTTGTGTTAAAGTAGCTTCTTTAATAAGAAAATACAGACTGCACAAATACCCATGATTTTCCAATTAAGGAACTTTTACTGTGGGGCCACATGGCTTATGGGCTAACGATCTCACTCAGTTTCAAGGGCTCACTTGGCACCATACCCTATTCTGCTGTTTCGACAACTGGATGGAAAAACTACAGCCTACAGACATGTGAGGACCAATTGTTCTTTTGAACATGGCCTAGCAAAACCTGCAGCAAACTCGCCACCTCACACAAGCAGATGTCCAGCCTTGTGTCTGTTTCCCCGCAGGATACTGAGTCTCATTCTTACAGTTCACAACAGGGCTTCTCTAACTTTCAACATTTTCATACGATGTAACTGCAGTGTTGAAAAGAACTGAATATATGCACCAAAATTTGATATTTTAAAAAGACCAGCTGCCCCCCAAAAAACTAAAGATAAAAATTCTTTGGTGCTGATACTTCTTCAGAAAATAAAATTCATAGACTTTTGAGGCAAAAGTTATATTCTTATAGAAATAAAAATCTCTAAATGACTGCATATGTGTGCAAGAGCCCTTAACCTGATAGAAGAGTAATTCTCTTTTGACCATTCACCCAGGAAAACCCTCATTTAAGCTTATCATCCTGAAAAAAAAAAAAAAAAGAGAGCTCTTGTTAATTTGTTCAGGTAGTAAGCTGGTGCCTTAGACCTGATGTCCCTGTCCCTATCAAAGTTTTCTGATTACTGGAAATTGTAGCTGTTTTACATTAAAATGAGTTCAATATTCCATTTCAATTTTTTGTGCCAAATACCAAACTAGGAGGAACTTTAAATGTTACAGGGAGGATAGTGAACTGGAGTTTGTTTTAGCTTCTTGCACTAACTGAAATCTGGCCAAACCCGAGGATACTGCTTCTCCTGCAGTCCTCTCAGAAGGTGGCTGTTTTTCTCCAGTATCTCAAGTTCCTCTGTACCAGGACAATGAGGTAGGTAAATGTTCTTCCAGCCCCTTATTGCTACCTCCAGAACTTTTTTCTCCCATCACTTCCAAAAATCTCAGCTCTTTTGCAATGCATGCCCAAGGCATATGCCATCTACTGCTCCTACTTCCTGAAGCCACTTCCCGACTTCTCAGATATGCTCCCTCATCCATTTTCTTCCTCTAAATTCTTGTCATTGCTCTTGGTTACTTCAGCATGACTGACAATCTAGTCAGTGTCTCAGCTGCTCACTTCCTTGCCTTACTTTCAATGATCTTTTCCTACTGTCTACCTCCACCATTCATTTCTTACCATCCCTAAAATGTCAGTGTCAACCTTCCCATTTATTACACACCATCTCAGTTATTCTTATTAGGAATGACCAACTAAACTTGCTGGCCTAACCAGTTTATACAAGAAAGCCCTCAAGAAGAAGGCATGGATTAGAAGCTGGAAGAAAAGAAGGATGAAAGATAGGAATGGGGATCTGGAGAGACTTCAAGATACAAAGAAAAAGTCATAAGAGGAAAAACAAACAATATGGCAGATGCTAGCCAAAAAACTCAGATTCCCCTCTCCTGACTTGACCTCCAGGTCAACAACTTTCATATGTGAGTCTTGTTCAAAAGTTGACTAAGCAGGCACTGGCCAGAGGATGCAGAGAATCAAAATGGCAGTTCATTTGGGACTATTCTGAGGTCCCCCTCTTACCTTTAAGATCCAGCGGTTTGACAGAGGGATAAATACCGTATGTACCCTCTCATAAGTGGGAGCTAAGAGTTAAAGAAGAAAGGAAAGACAGACCACAGTGGTGCGTTGGACTTGCAGAGGGAGAGAGCACACCTAGGGATGCAAAGTGGAGTGGAGAAAGGAGGATGGGGAGGGAGGTGGGGATAATTGAGGGGATAATTGGGTGGGGGACACAGGCTATAATCACAATTTGTGGTGATGCACATGCTGCCAGTATGGATCTGCCTATCACATCTTAGGCACAAGTGGTGACAATTTGCTTTGTACCCCATGAATATTCATAACCAATAAAATTAATTAATTAATTAAAAAATAAAAATGATCCAGTGGTTTGAGGACAAGGGCTAGTAGCAGGGTCTTAGGTGCCCATGTGGATCCAAGATGGAACAGAGTTGTGGCCATGGCAGACTAAAGAGATTCCCCTGAATATAGTAGTCCCTCCAGGGGCATGTCATACATCCAGCTGGAGAAGAGGTTGAGCATCTGTGACTGAGGTGAGGAGAAGGAGTAAAGAAGGTCTCCCCATACTGGCAGTGCCTAACTGCTGTTGACACCCCTAATATTTGGAATCTATTATCTATATTCTCTGTAAATTTTTCGTTATATTTCTGTCACAGAGTATGTTTTAAAATTCTACTACTTTTTTAATGGTTAAAATTAACCATTTTAAAGCTTACAATTCTGTGGCATTTAGTGTACACTTTAATAGCAAAATGTTGTGCCACCACCTCCTTGATCAAGTTCCAAAAGAAAACATCACATCCCTTGAGCAGCCACTCCCCTTTATCTCCTTAGCCAAGCCCCTAGCAGGCACCTATCTGCTTTCTGTCCCTGTGAGTTTACCTATTCTGGACATTTCATTTAAATAGAATAATATGATATGTGGTCTTTCATAACTAGTTTCTTTCATTTAGCACAGTTTTCAAGGTTCATCCACATTGTAGCACATATCAGTACTTTCTTCATTTTTATGGCTGAATAATATTCTTGTGTGTGTGTGTGTGTCTGTATATACACACACATATATCTGCATTGTCCATGCATTTGTACACCACTTCTCTAGGTAACTAGAGAATAGCACCAAAAAGTAATATATGTGTATATAAAGAAAAGTAATATACATATACATATATAATTATATATAAGTAATTTTTATATAACATGTATATTACCTATATATATATATATATATATAGATATTACTTTTTGGTGCTATTCCCTAGTTGCCTAGAGAAGTGGTGCACAAATGCGTGGACAACACACTGAGTAAAGGGGAAACCCACATAAAAAGGTCCTCTTACATAGAATTCAGTAAATGTTTACTATCATCACTATTGTTATTATTGGGATGGTAGTTTTTAGTATTGGATTACATACGTATCATTTGATTCTAGATTTCATTCCACAGCAAATCCTAACACATTTAAGGTTGATTGGCTTATCTCTTTAACACTCTTTGATGGTTAACTTTTTGTGCATATTTGGCTGGGCTACAGTGCCCAGCCACCCCGTCAAACACCAGTCTAGACATTGCTGTGAAGGGATTTTGTTTGTTCACTTGTTTTTTAGATAAACTTTGAGTGAAGATTAATGTTTAAATCAGTAGATTTTAAGTAAGCAGTTTATCCACCATAATGAGTGTGCTTCATTCAATCAGTTGAAGACCTTAAGATTGAAATTTCCAGAAGAAGAAATTCTGCCTCAAGATTGCAACATAGAAATCCTGTCTGGATTTCCTGCTTCCTGGCCTGCTTTATGGATTTCAGTCTTGCAGGCTCCCATGGTCCTATGAACCAATTCCTTAGCATGCACACACATATACATACATAATATATATACGTGGTGGGGGGGTACATGAGGATACTTCAAAAACTTCATGGAAAATGCGTATTATGAACAAAACTATGCTTGGATTTCAGAATTTTTTTGCACCAAAATAAATTTGTACTAATGTCTTATAACATGTCTGAACAGGATCTAGTTTCAGACACTAAGAAAGATAAGACATCAGTTTGAAAAAAGCCCCTATCAGAGACACTTGAATTCTGCTAAAATTGAAGCAAGAACAAACATCAAATCTATGGTGAAGGTTGAGTGGAAGAATGGTGAAATTATTGATGCTTACAAAAAGTTTATGAGGACAATACCCCAAAGAAATCACAGGTTACAAAAGGATAACTCGTTTTAAGAAGAGATGAGACAATGCTGAAGATGAAACCCCCAGCAGCAGATCATCCACATCAAATTGAGAGGAAAAATTAATCTTCTTTATGACCTAATTGAAGAGAACTGATGATTAACAGCAGAAACAACAGACAACACCATAGACATCTCAACTGGTTCAGTTTACACAATTCTGACTGAAAAATTACACTTGAGCAAACTTTCTGCTTGATGAGCGCCAAAATTATTGCAGCCAGATCAGCTGCAGACAAGAGCAGAGCTTTCAATAGAAATTTTAAACAAATGAGATCAAGATCCTGAAGCATTTTTTTTTTAAGAACTGCAACAGGGATGGAACATGGCTTTACCAGTATGATCCTGAAGACAAAGTACAATCAAAGCCATGGCTACCAACAGGTGGGAGTGGTCCAGTCAAAGCAAAAGCGGACCAGTCAAGAGCAAAGGACATGGCAACCGCCTTTGGGGATTCTCAAGGCATTTTGCTGGTTGACTTTCTGGATGGCCAAAAATGATAACATCTACTTATTATGGAAGTGTTTTCAAAAATTTAGCCAAAGCTTTAACAGAAAAACACCCAGGAAAGTTTCTCCAAAGAGTCCTTTCCTGCCACAACAAGGCTCCTGCTCATTCCTCTCATCAAACAAAGGCACTTTTGCAAGAGTTTCCGTGGGAAATTATTAGGCATCCACCTTACATCCTTGAATTGGCTCCTTCTGGCTTCTTTTTGTTTCCTAATCTTAAAAAGTCTTTAAAGACCACCCATTTTCCTTCCATTAATATTAATAACGTAAAAAAGACTGCATTGACGTGGTTAAATTCCCAGAACCCTCAGTTCTTTAGGGACGGACTAAAAGGCTGGTATCATCACTTACAAGTGTCTTGAACCTGATGGAACTTATATTGAGAAATCAATTTTATATTTTTTTATTTTTATCATTTAATTCCATTTTTCCACAAACTTTTTGAAGTATCCTCATGTGCGTGCATGTGTGTATATCCTATTGGTTTGTTTTACTCTGGAGAGCCCCTGACTAATACACCCTCTCTTTATCAAGAGGGGTATCAGCCCCACATCTTGTAGTCTTTTTGGTATTTTGTTTGTCTTTATTTTTTGGCCACTGGCTGATAAGGGGACCTGAACCCTTGACCTTAGTGTTACAAGACTGTGCTCTAACCAACTGAGCCAACCAGCCAGCCCCTCTATGGTCTTTTTATCTCCCAGTAAGGAACAACCTCCTACCAAGTCTTATTCAAGCCCCTTCTCTTTCTCTCCCAACTGTCTTTAGATTTATTCCATCTTGCCTACTTCATACAACAACAATTGAAGTCAGCATCATCAGATTATAAATGACGAAGCTGAGGCTCAGAAAAGGTCAGTAACCTCCCCAGGAACTCCAAGATTAGTCAGTTATAGTGCCAGATGTGAATCCATAATTACGTAAGTGCAGGACCCATACTTTTTTTTTTTTTTTTTGACCGGTAAGGGGATCACAACCCTTGCCATGGTGTGGTCTGCACCACACTCAGCCAGTGAGCGCACCAGCCACCCCTATATAGGATCCGAACCCTTGGCCTCGGCGCTACCAGCGCCGCACTCTCCTGAGTGAGCCACGGGGCTGGCCTGGACCCATACTCTTTCTAATTATTTTGCAACTATTCATCTTTGTAGGGAATGCAGTGTCTGGCACAATGCCTGACATCCATTAGAAACTTAATATGTGTACCTTTGGGATTATATCAAAACTGTAGTGTTAATTTCTTCATTGAAGGCCGTCATTCTAAAAACTTAACTTTATGATTTCTTATGATTCTTCAGCTGCTGAATGAGTTTAAAAATTATCTTCAGATGATTTCTTTAATTTTCACTAGGTGATCAAATGCTTATGGCTGTCACACAATTCTCTGATACATTGTCAATTATAAACAAACCAAGCTTCAATGTCCAGGCTTTGGGGGCAATGATCTGTTCTACTTATTCACCTCCAAAACGACAGCCATTCATATGATACATTACAAACTTCAGAAATTTTTTAAAACTTAAACAAATAGGAAGATTGTTCATTCATGTATTGACCCTTGTCCTAAGTTATTTAATGAGTTTGAATTTTGAATATATTCTTTTTTGTCTTTCTGCTGAAATAATAATGCAAACTCTTCTAAGATTTACATTAATGTGGACATATGCTCCCAAATCTGGTAAGTTTCACATGGTTGTGGACATGTTTTTAATAAAGATATAATTCATAATTGGCTTTCCATGAGAGTATCCAATTTAAGTTTTAAGTCCAGTTTAATTAGCGGTTTTCTTTTGCAAATCATTGTTTGCAATGGAAAATTTGAAAAAGCAAAAATTCCCACCGGGAAAGGAATAAGTGTTTAATGTTTCTGGGTCAACTGGAGCCTCACCTTCTTTCTTTGAACATTAATTATGAAATCATGTTTCATGCCTATGATTCTTTAAATTGTGCCTTTCTGCCTGGTTGTAGGGTGAGCACTCAAAAGAAGTTCCAAGAGTAGTTCTTATCTATCTGGAAAATAATGAAGCCTTAGAAGCTTATAGATATTATTTGTCTAGGACAAGTCATTAATGGTGCATTATGATAAATACCTTCTATGTGCTAAAACCTAAGCCCTGTAACTACAGAGAAGTATATGGTTCACTTGCTAAGTGAGTATGCAATATAGCTGGAGAAATAAATAATGTTTTTAAAAGATAAATAAAAAATAAGGCAGAAAATATAAAATTGTCATTTGAATGGCATAAAACAAGTACGGCAAACATAAGGCCACTTCTACCACTGATGTTCATGGGAGACATTGCTAATCAATCCTACTTCCTGTCTTAGTTCAGTCTGCTGTAACAAAAATACCATAGACTGGGTAGTTTAAGCAACAAATATTTAACAAACTGGAGTCTGGGAACTCCAAGATCAAAGTGCCGGCATATCCAGTGTCTGATAAGAGCCATTTCCTGGCTTGCAAACAGCTGCCTTCTCAATGTATACTCACATTGCCAAGAGAGAGATATCTCTCTGTCTCTTCTTATAAAAACACTAATCCCATCTCCACCCTCGTGGTCTAACTATCTCCCAAAGGCCCAACCTCCAAATACCATAACACTGGAGATTAGGCTTCAACATAAGACTTTTGGGGAGAAACAAACATTCCGTTCATTGCGTTTCCTCTTCCCAGTGAGCCTGGACAGAGCCTCTTTTTATCTTCTGAACACAGTATACCTGGTAGCCACTACCAAGCAGTCAGAATAGGCATACATGCAATGACATGTATTGGCTACTTTTGTACAGATAATGCTCTAGGAGTTCAAAAGATGGTGATGTTATATAAGAATGGAACAGTTACAGTTAGAGGAGACTTTTTAAGGATACTGGGACATGAGCTTGAAGCATGGATGAGATGTAATTTAGCAGAAAGGAGAGTTTAAAGCATTCAAACAGAGGATACTATGTGAGCAAAGGTATGTCAGAGAGAATTGTTTCAGTAGGTTGCAGAGAAAGAAACCTTGCAACTAAGAAGAAAAAGTTTATAGCCCATTGCCTAACTGAACAATTGCTTTCCTATATCAGGAAAGTAGATCCAATAAATGTGTATTTCCTATCTTGATCCCTTCCCCTCCTTCAAGGTTTTTAAGGCCCACTTTGTAAAAATCAGAAAAACCCATCCAGAAGGAAAACTGACTTAGAAACTTATATGGGCAACAATCTCAGAAACCTCTAAACTTAAAAATATATATACCAGACTAAATCATTAACTAAAAGTATGTTGGACATAAAGTAACTCAACAGTTAGACCCTCTAATCTGCAATGAGAATGGATGCTTAGTGACATTATACAGAAATTGTCATAGTGCCCTGATTTATCCCCTAAAGTGATCAGTTTTCAACCCAGACCCCAAGCAGGATCATTTCAGGAAAAAGGCTATGTGTAATGCAGAGCCAAACCACAGAGCTGCAGCACAGGGAAGCGGGCCCCAGGCAGACAGCAAAGGCCCTCAAAGCAGAGAGAGAAACATTTCCCTAACTATAAGGATTTAGCTCTAAGCATTTTTTCAATCATTTGACAATATTTAAAGTAAACTTCAAACAAGTATGTAAGGAGAGACAGACTCGGCATTCTAATCTGAAAACTCTGCTTCCCTTGTATACCAACGAAAGACAAAAATGGTGAGAGACAAGAGTAGCAATTTTACACTCAGCAGAACACAGGCAAAAGGAAGAAAAGGAAGTCCAGACTGGATGAGAAGGGCAAATAAGCCCTTGGGAAAAAATCTGTCTGGTCAAGGATTCTTACCACAGTGCAAGTGAAAGGCGAATTAGATATTAGAACATGAATCCCATTGCATAATATCCATAGTTGTTGCATTACTTGTGTTTAAGTTAACTATTTTGACAAGCCAGTATATTTTTTATTCTATAAGTGGGCTCAGTTGTTCTCAAGTAGTCTATTTAATGTCTCCTAAAATTCATTAAATAACTCCTTCGGATACTGTTAGGGATAGCCACTGGAATAAAAGAGACTTTGCTCAGCTATTGTGTTCATGATTCTGTGTTCAGAGTGGACCGAATGAGTCAGCAGCCTATCTTTGGTCAATGTCCCTTAAAAAGAGCCTGAGACAAGGATCAAGTACACATGGTTTCCTGGGAGAGCACTCTCATGAGAAAACTGTGAAAGAGTGAAGGTAGCAGGATAGGCAAGGGGGTTGGCTGAGCAAGGGTGTGTCTCAAGTATAGTCTGGCCTTGCCCAGATCTACAAAGAGTCTCTGGATAGAATCCACACTCCATACATGACCCTTCTTAAGGAAAGGGAGCTTATACTCTCATATAGCTCTGCAGTCCAGGTAACTTCCCTTAGCCCAGAATAATTTTCCAGAAAAGATGAGTAGCTATGAAACACAAGCAGCTGACATTCACAGGAGCTGGAAAGATGGGTACACCAATCCAACATAGGGAATCTGGGAGGCGCACTACTGTGTCTACTACACAGTACCTTTGCAGAATATTGTCTTATTTGGCCTCATTTTGGGCTATCTAAACTGGGTAAGCACCAATGCTGGGACAGCCTTATTCCAGCACCTTCAGACCTTTGCAAGGCCCTCTGGGAATAGATCCTCTACAAATTTCCATTTCTGAAATGCAGTCTGAAGAAGAAACAACAGAAGCAATGCCCAGTTTAAACGCCTGTTCTAGATCAGTCTTTGATGTGTTAGGAGATCACAGAGAACCTGTCACTAGCTCTGGGTACCAGGGAAAAGAAACCCAAAGGAAAAGAAGACAGAGCAAAAGACCCCGGCAATTCCAAAATGAGGCAGGCTGTTATCGGAAAGATCAATCTGCTGGAGTCAGGCATATACAATTGCATTCCCAGGTCTGGAAATTTACTGGTGCCCTCAGACCCAAAGTCTCCTCATTGGTTATAATGGAATAATATGTGCCATACATATCTATTGGAGGAAAAAATGTTTGAAGGGTCCCTGCTGTGGTTTGAGTGTTTGTCCCCTCCAAAACTCATGCTGAAAGTTAATCCCAAATGTAGCAGTACTGAGAAATAGGTCCTTTAAGAGGTAATTGTGTCATAAGTGCCCTGCTCTCATGAATAGATTAATCCATGCATGGAATCACTGATTAATGGGTTAATAAATTGAGTTACCATGAGAGTGGAACTGGTGGCTTTATAAGAAGAGAAAAAGAGACCTGGGCTGGCATGCTCTTGCCCCCTCACCATGTGCTGCCTTGTGCTATCTTGGGACTCTGCAGAGAGTCTTTAACAGCAAGAAGGCATTCACCAGATGCACCCCCTCGACCTTGGGATCCCCAACCTCCAAAACTGTAGGAAATAAATTCTTCTATTTAAATAAATTACACAGTTTTGGGTATTCTGTTATAAGCAACGGAAAATGGACTAAGATAGTCCCCTAATGCAGTATTTGACTCACTGTATACACAGCTCAATAAATGATATTTTATTGTAGTGACATATATTTCTAAGAATTAATCTGCACTTCCCACTCCCAGCCACTGAACTTCTTCATTCCCCAAGTCCAAACAACAGGACTGGAGTTATCTACTACAGGACCCAAACAAAGCCCCAAATACTCAAATGCTAACCAAAAAAGCCATTCACCAGAGCACAAGTCAGGACACTAGAGCTGTGTTCTTATAGAGCAAGTTTCTCTGTCTAAAAGACAATATTAAAATACACCAAGCACTGGAGAAAGGAGAAAGAAGACAACCCTGGTGGAATAGAGAGGATGAAATGGAGATTTTGCCAACCACACTCTGAGCATGAGCCGGCGTCCCCAGCATTGAAGAGCGGTGAGTACATCAACATGGTTCTAAGTTGTTGTCCTTCCCATTGTCTTCTGATAGGGACCACAGATTGCCAGCAGCCAAGCCAGTATTTCTTGCCATCTAGTGTGGAGTAACACCTGTCTATCCTGGAGATTCTCTCCAGTCCCCTTCCAAACACTCCCACATGGACAACCACAATCTGATGGCCAGGGACCCTCATAAGTCCTGTTCACCTCTGTCCCCACCATGGATAATAGGGATGTATTTGGGGGACCATGGAGGCATGAATGGAAAGTACAGAAAACACTTTCCCCACATGTCCTTCTGTCTTGCCTATGGTCAGCCCTTTTGAACTTCATATTTGTACAAGACAAAGAAACACCAGGTGCTGTTTAGGACTGAGCAAGTCCACCACCCAGAGAGAACTTGGCCAAGGTGCCAATTCTATTCTGCCCACACAGTTGTTTGGGAACAGAGCAGTGGGAAATAACAATTTACACTCAAATTTTCCTTTTATTTGTTCAGAATTTGGTGTCCCCTTCCATTTCTCCTTCCTCTCCTTTCATCCCAGCTCCTATTAGAAAATCCCATTGTACAAAATTCCACTCATGGAACCTATAAAAAATTTAAAAACCATTGGTGTATAAAGAACCCTCATTTCAAGAGAGTAGGATAGAGCGTGCCATGTAATCAAAGGCAATTAAAGACATTCATGCAATTGTGAATATATATCCTTTGCATACACAATTATGAAGAATTGTTCAGAAAGCTTACACACTGTGGTGCTGGATGGCTTCCAAAAGGCCATTTAGGCATAAAAAGCACTTATTTGAGGCTTGCAAACATGTTTTGTTTGTGTTCTTATGCATGTTTGGCAAATACAATGCAGGCTCTGTTTTCAGAACATTTGGTCCTAAATATAAAGAAATGTGTCAGCAAATGTACCAAAAAGTACAGTAAATCCAGAACTTCTTCTGTTGGATCCAGAAGGAGGCTGAGGTAGACTCTGCTTTCCAGCTGAAAGCAACATCTGGATGCAATTGCCAAGAATTCTGGCTGCTTTGGCCACATCATCTGAGAAGCAGAAAGTCTTACCAAAGGCCTAGTACATTCATTATAAAGCTGTCCAATGTTTATAGCATGCCTGGAGTACAGTTAGGAGGGCAGGATGTCCATGTGAGCATCCTCTGTCTCTTAGTGACCCGATCTTTTATCATTTATTCTGCTCCAGGATCTGCAAGTTACCACTTACATGCTTATGGATTTCTTGGAGGTGGGGGGTAGAAAGGGGGATGGGAAGAAGGAAGTGTTTCTACCCTCTTCATCTAGTAAAGGAGAAACAAGCCAAGAGTTTACAGTCCATCTACTAGGCTGAAGTACCAACTCTGCTACCCACTTGCTCTGTGACTAAGCAAGTTATATATTATTGGCTTCACTGTCCTCATTGGCAAAATTAAAATAATAACAATACCTCTTTCATGAGTCTGTTGAAGACTGGTAAGGTGACAAATATAAAGTGACCACACAGAGTAATCTTTCAATGAATGTAGGCTCAAAGTATTAGATTATTTTATTATGTTCTCCCTTGTGGCTTCTCTTTGACTGCTGTGCAAAAAAGCATCCTTCATTTAAAAAAACAAAAACAAAACAAAACAAAAAGCCCTTGATGTGCCACACTTATAATTTACCAAATCACCATTTCCTTAAATGCCATATTCTTTGCAAGAGGAATTTCCATGTGCTGTCCTGTCCTCACTCCCATTGATTCATGCCTCCTGCTTCCTCCCCTGTAGTGAGTGATAAGGACCACTCAGCACAGCCTTTGCCATGTGACTTTGACTACTTCCCAGTTGGCAGAATATACTTCGCTGACATGTTGGCCACATGACTAGGGTAGAACAGAAGAATGTGGATAAACATGTTACTTGCCACTTGTGAGCAGAAACTTTAAATGCTCTCAGTCAATTTAGTTTCTTGCATTCTTGCCTTCTTCTATAAGAACAGAATGGAAAGTTTAGCCTGAGTCCTAGAATGAGAAGATGCCTGGAGCCTGGGAAAGCCCTCCAGAATCACAGCCACCTCTCAGCCTTTATTTAATGCCAGAAAGAAGCAAGTATTTGGTTTCTATCCTGTTGAGAATTGTGGTGTTTGTTACTGCAGCAAAAGCTGACTAATACCTAGCACCTGTTCTCCTGCCAACCTAAAAGTATCTCCCTGTAATTATCAATAACGGATGGTCTGCCAAGGACCATTCCTCTTCTTTATGGCACTCCCGCTTCCCCCATCTACCTTGTATACATGGTTCCCATGGGTGGTGCCATGTTTGTACCTGTCAGCTCCCCTGGCCACCAGTTACTGACCCCTAGATGGGTATCTGGCTCAGTCTGCAGTGGGAGAAAAGCATGAAGTTATCAAACACACAGAAGCAAATGAAAGGAAGCATCCAAGGTCACTGGAGCCACTGGTTAAGGTTGCTCTGTTTCTACAGCTAAGTGTTCATGCACAGGGAAGATTTCCAAGAGTGGAGGGGCCCTGGATGACCACACATGGACAAAAGGCAAGAGGTTCTCTGTTCAGACAGCAGGCCACACAGCAGCTGGTGGACATCAGCTTGAAGAGTTAGGTCCAGGAGCAACAGTTTGGTGTTAAAGTGGTTTAAAATCAAATGTTTATGTTTAGACATGAATTTGACCAAAGACTTAAGGAGCTATCTAAATTTCTCCATATTGTGAGGTCAAATCTAAAGAAAGAATACAGCTTTAGCAAAGCTGACTGAATCTTGGGATTGGCAGAAGGATCACCAGGCAGACCTGGGCCACTTAAGGAGAGAAAACGTCCAGGACTATGTATAAGAGACTTTTCCCAAAAATCAACTGCTTAGCTAGCCTGGGCCAACCCCCTCCACCCCCCATTTGTTTCCAGTGTAGCAAGTGTGGTCATAATCAGAATTGCTAGGACTGGCCAGACACCCCCAGTCTGATATTGCATAGGAAGAGATTCCAGAAAAAACATGAGTATGTTCTGGGCTGTAAGGGTAAAACAGCTCTTCACCCCATAACTCAAATCTTTTTTTTCAGGGGTGGTGAGAAAGAGCATTTGCACCAGTGAAGTAAAATACTCTGCAAACACACCATCTTTCTCCTTTTACAAAGAGAAGGAGGCTGACGTGGGCAAGGCATCCTCCTAAGACTTATTCTTCTAGGGTATAATATTCAGAAACCTGTGGCTTATTGGGTTGGGGACTGGAAAAACCATGACAGGGGACTGACTAGGGAGTTCTCCTGTTGGCTGAGGTACATGCCATGACACTTACAACTTCCCCAGACCCCCTCTTCAGGCCCCTGGAAACCTTGGACTTACTTGGACTCACACAGGGAGAGGGAGGAACACTGACCTGCATCTGAGAAACCAGGTAAATAAAAGGGGAGTAATGAGCACATCCAGTTAGGGTTACAAATTATTAAGTATGACAATGGAATAATAATCGCCAGCACCTCTTGAGTGATGTCAGTGCTAGGCAGTGATCTAAACACGCACACAGAGTATTTGTTAGTCCTCATAAGGTCCCTGCAGAACAGATGCTATTAAAAGTCCCATTTTACAGATGAGAAAACTGAAGAATGAGAGAGTTTATTAATTTCCCCACAATTTTTCCTAAAGACATTATTAAGGGTGTATGTAAAAATTTAGCCACAGGAATGTACATCACAGCACTATTTTTAATCATGGTAAGATTTTATTAGTGAAAATGTAGACAAATTTAAATGTCCAACATTAAGAAATGGACTAAATAAATCATAAAACACCTATACTACATGAAAATAATCTAGTGGGTTATAGTTTTGAAATGAAAATCTGTTTATCATTTATTATTTGGAGAAAAATCAGGGCACAAAATAAGTTAAGAGATAATCCCATATTTTGGTAATTATAAGTATATATGCATTTTTTAAAGTTCTGTAAGAATATGCATCAAGGTATTCATAGTCATCTACAAATGTAAGATTGTGGATGCTTTTCATCACTCTTTTATGTATGCAAATCTTCTAATAAAAGGGATTGCTTTTTCATAAAAGAAAAGCTATATTAATTTTTTAAGTGATAAAGGAGAATGGTGGATTATCTGGGCATCAAGATCAGGTTTATGGAGGGCTCTTAATTCCATTTATACAGAAGCAAGTCTAATTGCTGTTGCAGGTAGAATTAGTGTAATCTAGCATTTCCCAAAAGTGTGTTGCTAGGAAAAAGGGTGTTTCGCGGTCAAATAAATTGAGAAATTCTGCATACTCCTCTTGAAGATTCACAACGCATAAATTCTGTTAGAAAAGAAAGAAGAAAAACTAATTTAATTCATTTAACCCAGCATTTTCCAATCTTATTTAATCACAAAGCTCCCTTACATGCAATATTTATTTCTGGTATTGTTTACACATTTTGGAAGTGGTGGTTTTATTTGTCATTCATCCTCTGTTGAGTCTAATATACATTTATATATCAAGGGATTTGGAAATACCACAGAGTTTGATCTGAGTTTCTTGCTCCAGTATTCACCAGCTGTGTGACCTTCAAGAAGCCTCGTTTCTAAAATGAAGCCAATGCTAACTGCATTTCAGTCTCTGTAATTTGACTCCATTTTGATGTCTGATTACTGACTTTTTGTTAAGTCACACCTTCTCTTTCCTTTTTGGTCCCACAAATGGACAGGCTGGTAAGAAAGCTCATCCATGCACCTCCTCCTTTAGCATTGGCAGAAAAATTTTCCCAGTCCCACCCCCTAGCCACTATAATGGCCCAACCCACTCCTGATTTGCTCAAGCCAGCTCAGAACTGTTGTGCCCACCCAGTTCCTCCTAGGAGCCCCTTGTTTAAATAATAAGCTTTTTCTCGAATTCTTTTGGTGTGCAGTGTCATCAGCCTCAACATTCAAACCAAATTCCAGGTGCAGATTCATTCTGACTCTGCAAGGTGGCCACAAAACAGGCTCCTCATGAGAATTAAGTTAATTGTGTCTTCCACATAATAGGTGCTCAATGAATGTTTGTTGTTTCCCTTCTCCATAATTGTGCTACCCTAGAAGAACAGCTGCTGACTGGAGACAAATATCTCTGAGATAAATACCTCTGACTGCTGCTTTTAAAAGAATGCTAATTTCCTGATATTCTGAATGTTCACTAGGGGGTTGTTCACTTTATTCCATCCAGGTCATGTTCAATTTTATATTTGGCTGGGTGAACTTTACTTACTCTGGCAAATCTAGATTGTCTAAGTGGCTAATTTAGTGCTAAACTTAAACCAATAAGAGGAGCCTTTAACAGAAGCCTATTACAGAATTCTGTTTTGGATTCTGTACTCTGGCAAATCTAGATTGTCTAAGTGGCTAATTTAGTGCTATACTTAAACCAATAAGAGGAGCCTTTAACAGAAGCCTATTACAGAATTCTGTTTTGGATTCTGTGATATATCATCTCCTAGTTTTTCCTTCTACATAATTGGCCCCTTTTGTGTGTTTGTTTGTACTCTCTTCCTCTTCTACCCAAAATCTAGATGTTGGCATGCCTCAGGACTGGATCTTTTCTTCTCTCTTTAGACCCTTACTTGGTAAACTCAAGCCCTGTTATCTTAAATAGCACCCATATGCAGGTGAAAACTACATTTACTTCTCCAGCTTAGAACTTTATTGTAAGTTTTAGACATAATAAATCACCAGAGGATTCTCTAAAAGATATCTCAAACTTACCTTGTCCAAAATGAAATGTCCAAATGGCATCATAATCCACCATGTTTCTCACACCAAACACCTAAGAGCCATCTGTCATTTGTCTTTTCCTTCTATCACTTACACAATTCAGAAATATAGCAAACACTTGAAAGAAACTGATTTAAGATACAAAATAGCATTTTATAATGAATTCAATTTGTGCTTTCATTAAAATATAAAAAGGTAAAAAGATAATTGAAAAGTATCAACTCTATTTTAAAATGTAAAATAAACTAAAAAATCAGCTGGCTAAAATATGGGCTGAAATTAAAAGTTCACTGGAAAAAGTAAAGAAGCTATTGTCTCGTGTTAGAAAATAGCCGAGGGTAATATTCCATTGTGTAGTTACTCAGCTATAAAAACGAATGAAATACTGCCATTTGCAACAACATGGATGGACCTTGAGAGAATAATATTGAGTGAAACGAGTCAGGCAGAGAAAAAGAAATACCACATGTTCTCACTCATTGGTGGGAGCTAAAAATAAACAAATTAATTCACCCACATACACACTCACCAAAAAGCCGGGGGTGGGGGAAGAAGATATAACAACTATACTTTTTTGAAGTTGTTACAACAAGCAAATGGAAAGGACATTCTTGGGGGGGAGGGGAGAGAGGGAGGAGGGAGAGAGGTGTCGGTGATGGGCCATAGTAATCTAATACATTGTATATTGACAAAATAAAAATTTAACAAAAAAAATAATAATAAAGTCTTCATATAAAACCTGGAAAAAAAAATAAAATGGTTTTTAAATATAAATTAAAAAAAAAAAAAAAGAAAATAGCCGAGCGAAAAAAAATAAAATAAAATGGTTTTTAAATATAAATTAAAAAAAAAAAAGAAAATAGCCGAGGGAACTAAAAACACAAAATCAGAATTGAATTCTGTTTTGCTGTTCATAAAGAATAGGATTGAAACTACAGACATCTAACTATCCTGATCTAACCATCACACATTGTACACAATTATTGAAAACCAACGTTGTACCCCACGTGTATGTATAATAAATTATCTAAAAATTTTTTTTAATTAAAAAAAAACTACAGACGTGTGATGTGAGGAAAATGATTCAACAATATTAGTAGTCTGACTTATAATCCCAAGTTAGAGTATGAAAGATCAGGAAATGGTATAGTGAGGGAAGAAAATATGAGCAATTTTAATCCCAAGAATGGCACAGGGAAGACATAATCATTAAATTGATCTTAGATTTAAAAATTGGAGAAATAGAAATTAAAATGTCTCAGGAAAGTTGAACAACAAAAGCAAAACTGAAAGCCTGACATATCATTAACAGATATGGGAAAATTAAAAGTAAAGAAAGTATGTGGACAAATAAGCAGATAAGAAAGTTGTCAAAAGACTAACAGCTTCAATCAGAACAAAAATGGCATAAGTTAAATTCCCCTCTCAAAAGAAGAAAATTCTCAGATTTGGTTAAAGGGCAGTGATAGTTTGGGTAAAGGGCATAAAGAAAAAATATGATTTGTAATAATGAATATGCTAATAATAAAAAATAAATAAAAAATTTAAAAAGTAAACCCAACTATATTCTACATAAAAGGACACCTAAAATAAAGTGGCACAAAGAAGTTAAAGATTAAACTGTGGACAAAAAAAAAATAATAATAATGAAAAAAACATGTTGGCAATATAAACATCAAATTGAACAGAATTAAAGGTGCGAAAGAGTCACTTAATAAGACAGAATCTATAACTAAAATTACACAAAATTGGGAAACTGCTCATAACCTCAACGTTTACAAAGCAAAACTTCTGTTATTCCTCTTGCTGGTTTAAAATTTCTCTGATATCCCCTGAAAAGGAAAAGAAAGAAAAGCATATACATTTATATGTATGGAGGCGGTAAGATGTGTGGGTATGTATACACTTTGTGTGTCTGTGCATGTATATGTGTGTGTGTCCTCAAACAGATAAAGTCTCTGCCTCCTTCTGGCATCCCTGAAGTACATCATCTGGGCATTCTGTAGATTCTGAAGACTGAACTAAATCTTAAAAAAGCAGCCCTGGGAGCTGAAGCTAAGCTTTCCAGTTCATGAACACAAGGCAGTAGCTCAAATGATGTGAGGAACGTGTTGCAGGCCCCTCCAATTTTCCCTTGCTTGTAAGAAATTATACCAGAAGCTGGGTGAGCCTTTGGAAAGACACACAAGAGTGGGGGCCTGTTGGGAGCAGGAAACAGGAAAATGGGAAACAAAACGGATGATACATAAAATAATAAAAGGCTGTGCAGGAAATAAGGATAACCATGTACTATGATAACTGAGGAGTAGGAATGATCATTATAATTCTGCACATCTAGGAGGAAAAACTATGCTTCATTGAAAGCCAGCAGACTGTTTCTTTTCATCCTTACACTCTGAGGTACACAATATCTTCATCTCACAAGAGAGCAAAACAGGTGAATTCAAGACAGGCACTTGCTCAAATTTATTCCACTGACAGATCAGGATTAAATCTCACCCCTTCTTGACTCCACAGCCTGAGTCTCAACCATGACATATTTTCCTTCTCTGAAGTTTGTGCTGGACACGGTTTCCTATTGATATGTCTTTTCTTTAGATGTACAATATCCTGGTTATGCTATAGGAAAGGGCTCTTCCCAGAGGCCACATACATTCCATTTCTTCTCTATATCTTAGTTAAATTCCCTTCATTCTAGGGGCAGACTGTAAATATGTGTCTTTGGAGGCTGGAAAGAGGCTTCTTGGCAGAGACATTTTTGGTGGTCTGTGTAAACATACAGAAAAAAATGTAACTGAGGTTCACACCCCTCAAAAAGAATATCTAGGTAATTCAAGTGAGTGTATTAAAATTTTCACATTCCACCCCCACCCGGGTGTATAGAAACAGTTGTAGAAATCCTGACCACAAGGTCTCAAAAATCTTTACTATATTTCCTTACAACTCACCATACACAGAAAAAGATATTTGAAAAGTCTTTGGGTAAGCCGCAATGAGCAAGCCCCGCACCACTTCCATAAATCATGCTATTGCAGTGTGATGCCCCATCAAGACAGGCCACATTTATCTCCCCAAAGCAAGCCTGGTAAGAATATGTTCAGAAAATATTGGTCATGTTATCTTTCCAAAAGGTTAAGAGAAGTATTTGCTTATCTGTAATGATTTATGGAACTGACAAGAGGGTGTACAAATGTGGCCAGGAAATGCACAAGAGTAGACAGAATGGCTTAGAACAAAATTGTGGTGTCAGGCATGAAGCCAATAGCTCCATTCTATAATGGGACAAAAGAGCTGGGATTCATAAATCACATTTGTCAAGAATAAATAAAAAGAGAACCAGATGAAGCCAGTGGTCCTTGTTGTTTCTGACTCTCTTGTAATTCGTTGACCTGCCCTGCCTTGCCTCTGCCAGAGATAAGAGCCTTTATTGCTTTCTTGCTATCTCCAGATTAGGTCTAAACACCAATAAATAAAACACACTGGCTTCTGTTAGTGTGTCCTCTCCATATCTGACTTTCCTATAGACTGTTAAAAGATTTACTGTGACTTGATGATTTAAGCAGTGAACAGGTGTATCTCAGCAAAACCCCATGTCGAACCCATCCAGTGGCTACAATAACAAGAACACCTGAATTCCAGCGCTAGCTCTGCCAATACCAACCTGAGTGACTTCGGACAAGCTTCCTCTTTTCACTTTTTTCGTTTACAACACCATTTAAGAATACATCAACCATCGGTTTGAAAAGTTGAGGTAATAATGCAGGAGACAGACCAAGAGGAACTATATGAAGTCATGCCAGTGCCCCCAAACCCATGGCTATTGTATTGCCAAGCACACTGGGGTGGTGGGGGCTACCAGCAGGTAGTTATTTGTAAAACTTACTTAAAGACATGTCTCATAATAGAGTAGATGTATGCTGGATTTGTCAGTCTTTTTAATTCTGAAATTATACCATTGAACTTAGAAAAAAAGAATAGCTAACCATCTGCTGATTTAATTGATGTTTTAACACCAACTGAACTGTTCTGGCATAAAAATACTTGATAGCTTCCTGGCTTTTGCAATACATTCCCTCTTGTGTTTTACTGTGGCCCCAACAAAATTTAAAGACAAACAAACTTCAATACAACTCCCCCTCTTGCCCCTGTGCTATTTAAGCTCTAGCTGCACCATGGGTAGCAGTTGGTATAAGCACCTAACCAGAAAACCTTTATTTTAATCTGCTGGAGAAGACAGCTAACCTCCAGGTGTTCCATTCAATGGATATTGTGTATGCTGCAATGCATATACACGTGTTTTTATCCATTTTGAAGTCTGAGCTTGGAACAAATATCAGTCAAAACCATCTGCAGGATGAAAATATGGAAGGTATCACTAGATCAGGTTCTTGTCCCCAGTTTCCTCTCCCAGCTCTGTTCCATGAACAGCCCATGAACCTACAAGTAGGCAGCACAGAGTGCTGAATCCTGGCTCTCACGCTACACCTCCATCCTCAGCCCCAGCTCCATCCCACTCTGACCTGGCTCCTGCCTTGCTGGCTTCCCTCCCATGTTCAGATTAGTGCTCATTGCCTAGATATGATCATTCACTCCCATTCGGACTTTACTGCTCTTCCTGGGACAAAGGCTTGTTCCTGCTCTGCAAGTCCATTCAATTTTCAATGAGGCCACCCAATGAAGGCCTGGATCTCTTGGTTTAGGTTACTTGGTCCTTCCAGACCTACCAGGAAGAGAGATGTGGTAGATTATCTGTGTATGGCTGTGGCACCCATACCCAGCCACCTCAGAGCGTGGAGGCAGACCCCTTCATGTCCTCAGTTTCTTAAGTAAGAAGACACAACAGAGTAAGACTCAGAAGAGTGGCCAAAGAAGGCTGATTTCCCTGTAACAGGGAAAGCCTCATAGATATGGGAGCTATGATTTTTTAATAATCTTTTTATCGAACTATAGCATATGTATAGGGGAGTTCAAAATTATGCATCTACAGGTTGATAGCTAATCACAAAAGAACACACCCATCAATCAGCCACCCAGATTCAGAAATACAACATTATGGGCCGGCCTGGTGGCGCACTGGAGAGTGCGCTGCTTGGGAGTGTGGCGGCGCTCCCGCCAAGGGTTCGGATCCCGTGTGGAGACCGGATCCTGCTCACTGGCTGAGCGCAGTGCGGGCGCGACACCGAGGGTTGCGATCCCGTTACTGGTGTGTGGAGACCGGATCCCGCTCACTGGCTGAGCGCTGTGCGGGCGCGACACCAAGGGTTGTGATCCCGTTACTGGTCAGTAAAAAAGACAAAAAGGAAAAAAAAAAAAAGAAATACAACATTATGAGAATGCTGGAAGCCACCCTCATGTCCTCCTGGTCAGCACCCACTCCTTCCTCTTCAAAAGAAACCAATAGCCTGACTTCTGTCCTCAGACATTAGTTTGCCTATGTTTGAATTTAATGTAAATGGAATTATACAGAACATATTCCTTTGGTTCTAATTTCTTTAGCTCAACAATGTTTGTGAGATTGATCTATATTGTCACAAGTAGATCATTTTCATTTATATATAGTATTCCATTGAATGAATGAATATACCACAATTTATTTATCTATTGTAATGTTGATGAACTTTTGAGTTGTTTGCAGTTTGGAGCTACTATGAACTATGACATCACAAACATTCCTGTGCAGATTTTCCTGTATGTATGTATGCATTTCTGTTGGGTATATACCTATGGTAGAATTTCTGTCATAGATTTTACTAGATGCTGCCAAATAATCTTCCAAAAAATTTATCAACTTACATACCAATTTACTATAAGCAGTGTTTGGAGTTCCAGAAGCCCTGCTATCTCGCCCATACTTGAAATAGGTATTGTTTTTCATTTTAATCCTTCTGACATATATGACAGTGCTATCCTAGACCCAGGCAAGAGTGGAATCTACTCCAGGCCACAGGCTTTAGAAGGCATTGCCTGGCCCTCCTATTGTCATACCACCCCAAAATCTTTCTGGGCCAAAGGCAGGTAGGGCGGTAAACGACATGACTGACAGAGTTAGCAGGATGGGCCTTACTGATATATGTTGAACTCTGTACCCTGAAGACAGAAAATAGATTTTTTTCCAAAAATAATTATAAAAACCTTTTTATAAAACTTTATCACAAAATATATGTATAAAGAAGAAAAAAGGTAAATAACAAAAAAAGAGCAAGAAAATTTAAAGGATAATACTCAACTACATTATTCAACTCTATGAAAAACCAAGTGAAATGTCTGGTTTCTCAAGAGAGTATAATTTACCAAAACTAATGCCAGGAAAAATAGAAACTCTAAATAGACTGATTTCCATAGAAAAATACAGAAAAAATTATCAACTCACCTACTCCCAAAAAGCCCTAAGTCCAGACCATTTCACAGGGAAATTCTTTTTTAGAATGTAGAAAAGAAAAAAAAAAGTCTGCATTTTTTTTAATTCTATGATTATAATATTGACATCAAAACCTGATAAAGATCATAAAGATTGCCCAAAATGGGAAAAGTTAAATGGCTTTTACTTATGCATATCAGGGTAAAAATCCTTATTAAAATATTAGGAAAGAGAATTCAGAAGTACTAAAAACAATATATAATGGCCGGGTAGGTTTGTTCAAGGATGGTTTAGTATTAGGAAATCGATTACCATAATCCATTATATTTTTATGTGTAAAGAGAAAAGGCATATAATTCTCTCTATAGACAATGAAATGGCATTTGACAAAATTTGACAACCATTCTTGACATGAATAAATAACAAAAATATTTCATATATATGTTTAGTTTCTTTCTTTCTTTCTTTCTTTCTTTCTTTCTTTCTTTCTTTCTTTCTTTCTTTCTTTTTGGTGGCTGTCTAGTGCAGGGGTTCATACACTTGATCTTGGTATTATATCACCATGCTCTAACCAACTGAGGTAACTTAATATGATAAAAGATGTTCTTCTCAGCCCAAATGTGAGCTTCATGCTGATAAACACCAAAGGCATCTCACTAATGTCGGAATAAGATGAGTACTCCCACTATTACAATTATCATGTAATATTATACTCAGATACTACCCAATGTGATCAGACACTACAAAGATATTGCAGGATTAAAACTGGGAAGAATGGCTTAACACTTTTACTACTTATAGATGATATGCTTGTATACCTGGAACAACCCACCCTTAAATTGACAGAAAAACTGCCACAATCAAATTTCAGTAAGTTAGCAAGGGGCAAACTTAAAATAAAGAAATCATTGGCTTTCAGGTATTTAAACACTCAACAGTTAGCAGATATAATGGAAGAAAAAACCCATTTACATGAGAAATAAAATAATTAGTAATGGTCTTTACAAACAATATTCAAGGACTATTAAAAGAAAACCTTCAAATACCATAACTAACCCAAAAAAATTTGGAAAATGGAAAAACATACCATATTTCTGAATAGGATGATTCAACATTATAATGATGTCAAATCTAAGTTAATTTATAAATTTAGCAGGATTTCCATAAAAATACCATTGGGTACATTTTTAGAAGTAGATGTGCTGACTCTAACTTTTATGTAGAGAAAATAGCCAGGAAAATTATGAAGAATGAAGAGAAACAAGAGAAGGCTAGACCTTTCAGATATTAAAAAAGATTGTAAAACCACTGTAATTGAAACTGTGTGTTACCGATGCATGAATACATAGGTTGACCAATGGAACGTAACTAAAAAGTATAAAAATAGACCCAAATGACTTTAAGAATCTGGTACATGATAAATGAAGCATCTCAAATCAGTAAGGTGAAAAGAAACTATTCAGTAAATGATTTTAGAGAAGGGCTTCTCATCCTTGGCATTATTGACATTTGTGGTCAGAAAACTGTTTGTTGTAGGAGGCTGTCCTGTGCATTGCAGGACATCCCTGGACTTTACCCATTAGATGCTACCACACATATATACCAAGTTGTGACAAACAAAAATGTCTCCAGACATTGCCAAATATTTCCCAGCTGGAAAAATTGCCCATGTCTGAGAACCACTGCTTAAGAGCAACTAGGTAGTCCTCTGGAGAGAAAAAAATGGAGCCACATTTCACAAAACAATAAATTCCAAATATATCAAAAATAAAATTAAAAAGAATACTATGATATAAAGGTACTAGAAGGAAACACAGGTGAATTACTTTATAATCTTAAACTGGGGATGCCTTTCCTAATTTTTGACCCCAAATTCAAAAACTATGAAAGAAGAAAACAGGAAAGTTTGACTACATAAAATTTTAGAATTTCGGTATGGCAAGAAACAACAAAAACACCTTACGTGAAGTCAAAAGACAAATGAAAACTTGTACAAAATATGTGCAACTCATCCACTTACAAAAGACAAATATTCCTAAATATAAATGGCTACTTCATTCTTTTAACTAATACTTATTGAGTATTTGTAACAAATACTTATTATTTGAGTATTGAGCCTTCAAAGTACTGGGCACTGTTCTAGATGCCATGTATATAGTAGATAATAAATTACGTTGAAATACCACCTCACCCCACTTAGACTAGTTACAATCAAAAAGATGGTGAATAACAAATGCTGGCAAGGGTGTGGAGAGAAGGGAACGCTCCTGTACTGTTGGTGGGACTGTCAATTAGTACAGCCACTATGGAAAACAGTATGGCAGTTTCTCAAACAACTACAGATAGATCTTCCACACGATTCAGCAATCCCTCTTCTGGGTTTATACCCAGAGGAATGGAAATCATCATGTCGAATAGATACCTACACTCCCATGTTCATTGCAGCTCTGTTTCCAATAGCCAAGATATGGAACCAACATAAATGTCCATCAATAGATGATTGGATAAGGAAACTGTGGTACATATACACCATGGAATACTACACTGCCATAAAAAAGAATGAAATACTCCCATTTGCAACAACATGTATGAACCTGGAGAAACTTATGTTGAGTGAAATAAGCAAAGCACAGAGGGATAAATATTGCATGTATTCACTCATAAGTGGGAGCTAAGAGAGAAAGATGGAAGGAAAGAAAGACCCAGTAGTGCCGTGATCTAACAGAGGGAGGGAACATTCCTATGTCTACAAAGTGGAGTGGGGGGGAAAGGAGGAAGGGGGTAGGTTGGGGGATAATTAGATGGGGGACACAGGGTACAAAAGTAATTTCTGGTAATGGTTATGTCCCCAGTATGAATCTATCCCTCACATCATGGGCACAAGGGGTGACAATTAGCTTTGTATCTCATGAATATTCATAATAAAGTAAATAAATAAAAATATATAAATAAATAAATAACTCTTTGTTGCTAAATAAATAAATAAATAAATAGAATAAAAAAGACCTGAACCTCTGCATTTATGAAGCTTATATTAAAATGTGCATTAGGGCAGAGAGATGGGATCAATAAAACAAAAAATAAGAATCAATACAAAAATAAATGGCAAAAATTGTGCAAAGATAGTTCATCTAAAATAAATAAAATGGCTCTTAAACATATGAAAAGATGTTTAACCTCACTCATAATAAAAGAAATGCACATTAAAATAACCCTGAGATACTATTTTTTGACTATCAAATTGACAAAAATCTAAAAATGTGATAAAACATTGTTGGCAAGCCTGTGGAGAAATATACATACCTTGTGGCTGAGATCAACAATACTAACCCTTCAGGCACAGCTTTTTCCTTTCTGTCTATTACACACATAACAATAGGGAGAGAGTTCTTTCTTTTAGCTGAATTCTAGTCTAGGAAATAATCTGGTTTTGTTGAGTGAATATTCTGATAAGTCACTTGGGTTGTGGAACTTCCAACAGGCAAACTTTAAATGGTCTGTATCCAGGCAATGCTGAACTTTTATTTTGCTGAATGGAGAACAGATAGTAGAGGATGGTTGATCAAGACAGTAAGGAAGATTTTTTTTTGCTTTTGCTTTCAGGGTAAAGATAGGAATGAAGAGGCTGCCAAAGAAGGAAGTTTAAGACGAAGATATTTAATAAATATGTTTTGCTGAATTTCTGTGGCATTTGTGCAATATGCATAAATCCTCTTCTCCATCTCCCCACAAAATTTTAAGCAAATTACCCACTTCTCATGAGTATGTTATGGAATCAGATCTGTTAGGAGGATGCAAGCAAGTGCAAGTAATGGCCTCAAGGTTGCCACCAGGAGACAGCCAGGGGGAAGCAAGCCACTCTTGGGGTACACAGACTTTGAGAGTCACTCCCAAAATAAAGTTCTGAAAATACAGTTCTACTGAGCTAGGAGACTACCGCACTAATGGGATGGAGTAATAATTTCTCCTTCAATATAAAAATGAGAAAATTGGGATGAGGACCCAGTTTGGGGTAGAATATAATTAAATTCAATTTCAGATATATTTTCTTATTCCACAATGGTAGACCATCAAAAAAGCCACAAGAGGCCACAATGTTGATTTGATTCAGTCATCTAGATTGCCATGGCAAATGAGCCAATCATATTAATAAGTACATCACATTGCCCATGGGCATTCTTATCTATTACTTGGCAATTAACCTGCCAAAAGTACGTCATGATGGGCATTAACACAGTCACAAAAACAAAAAGAAACAAAGAAAGAGAAAAACCCTGAAAGGATATGGTTTGGGACAATGCCCCATTGGTCACCATCTAGAACTCTGTTCTCACCTGAAATAGAGTTTGAAAATGATCTTATGATCAGTTCTGAGCAAAGCAGTCAGGGATGGTTTGTTACTTTCAAGATGATTCTGCCTTCCTTTGTACAGTAGCCCTCCAGGAATCCTAAAATATAAAAGTACCTAGTATGGTGCTTTTCATACAGCAAATGCTGATGTTATCTTCAAGTCTCTCTTACGTTTAAGTGAGCTTATTTAAATGCTGATT
>NW_007726179.1:5542-6745 GCF_000696425.1 Galeopterus variegatus | reverse complement strand
AAATGCTGATGTTATCTTCAAGTCTCTCTTACGTTTAAGTGAGCTTATTTAAATGCTGATTGTCAAGCCTGTCCCCAGAGATTCCGCTTCAGGAAATGTACATTCATACCCCAAGGTGTTTAGGACATATGCGATGGGCCTCATTTTGAGAAATACTACTATCACCTATAGGATTGCTTCTCTACCTATGTGTGGTAACAAACCACTTTTTCTTTAATTTCCAATCCATTACAGACTTAGAGTTGTAAAAAATATAATAAAAATTAATTACTAGAAAAATGAAATTTAAAAACAGAAACTTACATAAAAATATAAGTCCAAATTTCTTATCACTAGATTGAGCAGGTACAAAATTACATATCAATTAATATATCAGTTCATCAATAAATATAATCAGGACAAACGTGAAACAGGAAAGAACAAAATCTGAACATCTTATTTATTAAAAGTGTGCATAGAGGCAATAAACATAGAGAATCTTTATTATGGCTGTAACTTTTTGTCATTTCATGCTCATAACTAAACTAAAAATTATGAGTTAGCAATTCCTCACGTTAAGCACCTTGTGCACATTTTGAGCAAACACCGGGCATATATATCAGTGTTTAACAGTTTTAATGTAACAAATGCATTTGTTAAACCTAAATTAGATTGTTGCTATTCACAAGGAATAATATACCTGTATATCTAAATGATTTCTGTTTTGTTTCAATAACACGGAATAGATAAACCAGTCCCACAGAGGAATGTCGACAGAAATGGAAGAAGAGAGTTTAAAGCAATTTCAACAAGCTCAAGACATGCATTTTTAACTTTTAATGTGGTCCTACTGGACATGACCAGCCTTCAGCTCATGGCACAGGCAACTCTCCATGCAAATGCACCACCAAAACTGGTCTACGTTCCACTCAAAGACAATGCCATTGACCATTGCTTGGATGTGGCAGCAGTGGCATATTGCTATCAAAGTGCTCTTCATTTCTGCCCTCATCTCCTTGTGGGCAGGTGGCAGACCAGCACAGTCCTCAGAGCACACTTCCAATAGCACTGGCCTGTAGGACCTGAAAAATTGGTCTGTCAGTACTTTGTTCTGCAAAATCTCAAAGTAAACAAACACAGACTCTTTCAAACACCAGAGATTCACTCAAGAGTCTGTGAATAGTTAGCATATTTGGGGCAATGCATTAAACTGCTTTATGCCTC
>NW_007726179.1:0-4461 GCF_000696425.1 Galeopterus variegatus | reverse complement strand
ACTCAAGAGTCTGTGAATAGTTAGCATATTTGGGGCAATGCATTAAACTGCTTTATGCCTCCAAAACCATGCAGATGGCAAAAAAGCTGACAGACATTTGTGTCTTTAGTTCTAAAATTATGCTGTTTCCATACAGCATTAACTTTACACTCATTTATAAGGAGTATGTTTTTGTTTGAAGTTCTCGTAAATAATCATTGTCATTTTGCATCCATTATAATTGCAGAAAACAGTTTCAATCAGACAAATCCAATTAACATGAGCATATTGAGCTTTCACCAGCAAGCAAAAGAGAGAGAACCACAGGAATAAACTCGGGTCCTCCAGAAGAGGAACAGGAGTGGATTCTAAAGACTCATTTCAATTCATACTCTAACTACAGAAGCCAGGCCCACTAGCTGGAAGGCTGCAGCATTGTGACAACCCAGCTAATATATGGACGTATGGAGTCAGTCTAGACACGGGGCACATATTCCTACCCCACAGGATGTCAGTGAAGAAAGATGCCAAGGCCTTAATTCAGCTTAGGAGTTATTTCCGACCCCTGACTTTGGGGAAAAAGATTTTCATAGAAATATTTTTTGTTCTTTCACCAGCACTGAATGGTGTCCCTGCTGTCTCTGTCCAATTCAACTCCCACACTGGGGCTCTACATATTCCACCCTCCCACTTCCCCACTCTGTCTATGCCAATGGCTCTCAACCCCTGTGCCCAGATAAAGCTGCCGCACAAGTTTTCCCTGAACTGCTGGTCTCCGTGGAAGACCCACTACAACAGGGGAAACACGCTGTCATGGGTCAGTCCAACAGCTGACACAGCTGACACTCTGAGCTCCATAGGGCACATGGCTCAGTGTAGAGAGAACCCAGCATGCTGGGGATAAGAGGTGGGAGACTCAGCAAAAAGTCAAACAAGACTCAAAGGAAGGATGCAAGAAGTCTGCCCCCTGCACACATGCAAGAGTGTGGTCAGAGCAGTAACAGTTTAGTTCAAAGAGAGGCATGATTCTGTGGGGCAAGCCAGAGACTAGTGGGCTGATGGGATGCTTTTGAAGGCAAAATGAGGCATTGTTACAAGGTGGGGGGGTTACACTGGAGTGACTGCTGGCTTGCTGGCACCAGGTTGATTCCTGCAATCCCTTGCAGTGTGCTTCCAAACATTCAGAACGGTGCTACAAACCCCAAAAGGTGAGAACATCACCCCATACCTCTCTCTTCCTGCCTCCCTCCTGTTACAAAGGGTTCCACTTGGTCTCCCTCTTTCTTCCAGAAAGAAGAAGTGGGGAGGGGGTCTAAAATTCAGATTCTCAACTCTAATCCTCATCCAAAATATCAAAATCTCTAAGAGTGAATCCCAAAACATGGATGGTTCTGGCTGGAATAAGGAGGAAATCTCAGTCCCATGTTAGTCAGGCCCCAGGTGCTGGCCAGGACCCCAAAGGCCAGCTCAGTAGAGCTGCTTCAGCAAGCCCCTGATGCTGCAGGGAATGAGCCCTTCCACCAACAGGTCAGCTGCCTAGACCCTGGGCATCTTCTGTCCAAGGCAGTGAGGGTCAATACAGCCTCACATCCCTATTAGGGACGTTAAGGGTGGACTCCAGTGCCATAAAACTGGCTGCCTACATGGCACATGAGCTAGCCCTTCCCCTAGCCCTCACCAGGTTGGTCTATTCCCTGATTTGCTCTCTAGGGAACCAGAACTCCACCCTGTAATGACCCTAATAACCATTCCTGTATGCTGAGAACCTACAGTGTGCCAGATGCCATACTGGGTGATTTAAACACCTTATGTCATCCTCATGGCATCACTCTAAAGTAAGAATTATTATCCCATTTTACAGATTTGAAAAATAAGGGCCTGACAAGTTAGTTATACAGCTAGTGAATAGTAAAAGCGGTTGTCTCACCCCCTTACACAAGGTTGGACTACGCTGAGACCCTAGACCCCCTTCTAGTTCTTGTTGTCTCCCTCTTCCTGGCTTCAGTCCCACATCCTGAATCCCCATCTGTCCAACGCCCAGCCCCAAGCCAGTCACACTACCCAGAAGTGCTGGTGCCACCATTGTCTGCTGGGCCCAGTGGCCTGACCAAGCACCCTGGGATGTCAGCCCAGGCCTGGATCAGGCTCGACATTTTTTCCTTTTGGAACCTGATAAAACTGGTCACCTCAGCAGAGAGTCCAGTTAAATATCCAACTTGGACCCCCTGGACCCAGTCTTGGCATTTTAATCTTCTTCCTGCTGATCAAGGAGGTCTCAGGAAACCTGGTGGAAAAACAATATATTTATGGGATCCTGCAACCTCCATCGATCTTTTCTGTTTAATGATAGGACGGTGTTTCTCAAGTTTGACCCTTGTACAACCTGCATCAGAGTCAACTGGACTGCTTTAAAAATGAAAATTCCCAGGTGCCTCTGAGACGTCCCAAAGCAGACTTTCTAGTTAGCTCCTGAATCCCATGAGCATCCTTATCATAGAGTCAGCTTGTCACCAACTGTCATTGTCTCTGAATGGGTATATATTTGCTTTCCTGACATTAGTTTATAACAATATTTATACGAACTTCCCAGTTCAGTCATGTTAAGAGCAAAAGAAAGAAAAAGGAAGTTAACACTACAGAGCTGCTAGAAAGGATAAGGTACATGTCTTCTTACAGTTAGTCCTCCCAGCAACTCTGAAGTGGTAATTTTATTATCACCTGCACTGTCAGTTAAAGACATTGAGACTCTAAAAGGTTAAATGCCTTGTCCAAGGTCATGAGGCAATATTGAGGTGGGAGTAGATACAAACCCAAGTCTCTCTGAGCCCAGTCCCCAAGGTGGTCCTCTATACCTGTCTAGTGTTGCCCCGCCATCACCCCCCTGCATGCTCTGCACATTCCTGGATGTTTTTATTCATTCCAATACTTGGTTACTTGGTAGTTTCACCATAATATAGAAGTTACTTATACCATTGTGCACACAAGTCATCAATCATTATTTGGCAAATAAATGAATGAATTCCATGTGACCTTTTAAATTTATAACTATACTATATATTTCAAACTGCCTTGCAACAAACTGGCAAAAAACTTATTTACTTAAAGTCTGAAATTTGACTTTTTGTTGTTGTTGTTGTTACAAATCAGGGAGTCAGAAAACTATGGCATGTGAGTCAAATCCAGCCCACAACCTGTTTTTGTACCCAGCAACCTAGGAATAATTTTTATATTTTGAAAGAGTAGGTTAAAAAATAAGAGTATATCACAGAGACCAGAGACCATAGGTGGCCTGAAAAGCACAAAATATTTACTATGTAGCTTTTTACAGAAAAAATTTGCCAACCCCTGCTATAGATGATAAAATATTATTACACTAGACCATGCATTCTCAACAGAGGTGTTAGCATGATAAAGTTGATTTTTAGGGTGTGAAAAATTTTTAATCATTTTATATATAAAAACAAAGATATCCATATAGTACCTAAACAGATACAAAATATATCTGTGGTTTGAAATTCCATAATGGGGAGTGGTAATTAGGGGAAAATATCTAAACAGGCTCCTTAATGGGACAGTAATGAAAAGGAGGTTGGGAAACACTGTGCTAACCCATAGCTAACAGTGTGGGGAAAATGGCTTCATGTGTGGGCTCTATGATGTTCTCATGCTTCATCTTTATGGCTTTGTTCTAGGGCCAAACACACCTGTTCACCCACTTACCTATTCAAGGCTGTACCATTTCTCCTCAGTCGCTGCCAGGAGAGCCCAATGTGTCTCACACACCAGTCATTTCTGCTATTAAAGATAAAGCCAAGAGCTTTATTTTGTGAACTAAGAAGCTCACATGCACTGTCCCCATTTTTAGCCCTAAAAGATGTCTCAGCCAAAGATGAGCATCCTGTTGTGAGAAGTCCAAGGGGATCAAGGGCCAAGCTGGAGAAGTAACTGCCAGCCAGGGAGAGAAACCCTCTGTACAGCAAACAGTCACAAAAGAGTTGTTTTCATTTCCTTCCAACCCACTCCAATCCACATCCCTTCCATAAAGCTGGGGTGGCAAAGGTCATCAAAGAAGTCCATGCTGACAAATCCAGTGGATATTTTTCTCTTCTCATATTACTCAGCCTGTCATTGTCCTTTGAAAATCCTCTCCTTGTTACATTCCTCTCTTCTTTTCTGCAACTCCACATTTTGTTAATTTTCCTCTTATATCCCTGGCTAATCCTTACCTATTTCCTTTTTTAATTTTTATTTTTTAATTTTATTTTGTCGATATACATTGAGGTTGATTATTGTTGCCCCTTACCAAAACCTCCCTCCCTCCTCCCTTTCCTCCCTCCGACCCAACAATGTCCTTTCTCTTTGCTTGTCATATCAATTTCAAGTAATTGTAGTTGTTATATCTTCTTCCCCCCTCCCCATTTTTTTATGTGTGTGTGTGAATTTATTTATTAATTTTTAGCTCCCACCAATAAGTGAGAACAT
>NW_007726178.1:1245425-1260762 GCF_000696425.1 Galeopterus variegatus | reverse complement strand
AAAAAATAAACAAATTAATTTACCCACAAACACACACAAAAAAAACCGGGGGGGTGGGGTGTGGATAAAGATATAACAACTATACTTTTTTTGAAGTTGTTACAACAAGCAAACGGAAAGGACATTCTTGGGGGGGAGGGGAGAGAGGGAGGAGGGCGGGAGGTGTCGGTGAAGGGCCATAATAATCATATACATTGTATATTGACAAAATAAAAATTAAAAAAAAAAAAACATTTTAAGTCATGACTACTTATACTTAAGATATTTTTGGTTAGTAATAAGGTGAAACACTGTATATGTGCACTATTTCTCCTACAAATTGCTTGTTTATGTTTATCCATGTTCCACAGAATATTCTTTTTCTTTTCATTTTTCTCTCTTTCTCTTGCACGCCTGTATGTACAAACACAAATGAGTATATGTGTATGTGTAAGTATATAATTTTACAGATGTGTTTCTAATTTGTCATTTGTCTTTCACCTTGGTTTATATTTTACTCATATAGAAAATAACAAAGGTTAACCCAGAATTATATACATAGTGAAAATATCCTTCAAAAGAAGGAAAAATAAAAACATATTTAGCTAAAAGAAAACTAAAAGAAATTGTCACCAGCAGACTTGAACTATAAAAAATGCTAAGGAAATGATACCAGCTATATAATTCATATATTCAGGAAAACATGAAGAGCACTGGAAATAGTAAATATCTAGGTAAATATAAAAAAATGATTTTCCCCTCTTAAATTCTTTAAAATACATATGACAACATAGAGCAAAAATCATATCTATGTATTACAGGATTTATAATATATGTAGACATAAGACATCCTATACTACTAAAGGACAGGTGGTAGGTAAATGGATCTACAGTATCTGACTGCAAATTTCATACATTTTACATGAAATGGAATAACATTAATTAAAAATAGACTGTGAAAAGTTAAATCTGTATATGAAATCACTAGAACTTCCACTAAAAATTAACACAAAAGGTATAGCTAAAAGGCCACAAGGAAAATTAAAATGGAATTTCAAAATACATCCAATTAATGCAAAAGAAGGCAAAGAAAGGAGAAAAATAGAAGGGCCAAAAGAAAATAAAAGGTAAAGTGGTAGAACTATATCCAAAAATATCAGTAATTATATTAAATATTAATGGTTACATACTCCAATGAAAAAAGCAAGTCCCAACCATAAGCTGTCTAGAAAAGATGTGGAAACATAGACTGATTGAAAGTAAATGGATGAGAAAAGATATACCATGCTAACATTAAGCATAAGGTAAGAGTGCCTTTATTATTACCAGATGAAGTAGATTCAAGACAAAGAGTATCATCTGAGATAAAGGAAATCATTTCATAATGAAAAAAGAGTCAATTAATCAGGAAGACATAACAACCATGAATTATGAATATACCTAAATAATAGAGATTCAAAAACCAACTGTAAAGCTGACACAATTAGCTGGAGATTTTAACATCTCTCTCTCCTCAATTGACAGAACAACTAGGCTAAAACAAACAAACAAACAAATCAGAACACACTTATTTCAAAGGCACCTGATACATTCACAAGATAAAAACCACATGCCTGATGATAAAATAAGTCTCAATAAATGTAAAACAACAGAAATCACGCAGTTGTTCTCTGACAAAAATGGAATTAGAAAGCAATAAAAACAAGAAATCTAGGAAAATCCTACATATATGGAAATTAAATAACAGACCTCTATGGACCAAATAAGAAATCACAAGGAAAATTTAAAATCCTTTTAAATACATGGTAATGAAAATGCAATGCATCAAAATTTGGGAGATGTATTGCTTAAGAGAACTTATAATTTAAATGCTAATATTAACAAAGAAAGACTAAAATCAATGACCTAAGGTTTTACTTTAAGCTAGAAAAAGAATAAAGTTCAAAGTAATATAAGAAAGGACATAATAAAGAGAAGAGTAGAAATCAATACATTAGAAATCAAACAAAAGGGAAAATTAACGAAGCCGAAAATTGTTTTTTTGAAAAGATCACAAAAATAATAAAGTCTAGCCTCACTAATCAAGAAAAAATAGACTACAAATGCCAATATCAGTAATGAAAGAGGGAACATCACTACAAATCCTATAGACAGAAAAAGAATAAATCTGGCAACATGAATAAAAAAGACAAATTCATTGAAAATACCAACTACCAAAACATAACACCAGATAAAACAGAAAATATGAATTGATGCATATCTATTAACAAATTTAATTCATTATCAAAATATTCCCAGATAAAGGTTTCACTGGTGAATTTTATCAATATTTAAAGAAGAAATGATACCAATCTTACACAAATTGAGAAAACAGAGATGGATGCAACCCTATACAACTCCTTTTATAAGGCCAGCATAACCTTGATAGCAAAATCTAGAAAGATTTAACAAAATAAAAATTAAAGATCAATATTTATCATGAACAGGGATGTAAAAAACCATTGATAAAATGTTAACAACACAAATCCAACAATACATAAAAATGGTAATACAACATGAACAGGTAGGGTTTTTCCCAAATGAAAGGTTGGTTTAACATGAAAAAATCATAGTGAATTCACCCAACTGTGGAACCCAGCCAGTGGTTCCACCTGACCTCAGGGTACAGGCAGCATTCCAGCCCAGTGAAAGAACCAAACAGCAAGCCCTCCCTTCCTAGGGACACTACTAGCTGGCCCATCCAGAGTCCCAGGCTGGACTGAATGGTGAAGGTTTTTCCCTGCCAAAGCAAACCTGTAAAGGCTGGAAAAGGTGGCCACTTCCAATAAATGCACTATATCAATGCAAGAATACAGGAATCAAAAAAAATCAGGTAAACATGACACCATCTAAGGAAACTAATAAAGCTTCAATAAGTGACCCTAAATAAATGGGGATACATAAACTGACTGACAAAGAACTCAGAATAATCCTACTGAAATTTCATGAACTATAAGAAAACACACAGAGACAATTAGAAGAAATTAGGAAAGCAATACATGAACAAAACTAAGAAGTTCAACAATAATACAGAAATGATTAAAAACAACAACAAGAAAACAGAAATTCTAGAGATAAAAATTTAACTAAACTGGAAAAATTCAATAGACAGCTTCAACAGTAGACTCAATCAAGCAAAAGAAAGAATCAGTGAACTTGCAGACAGGTCACTTGAAACTATCCAGTCAAAGGGGCAAAAAGAAAAAAGGATGAAAAACAGTAAAGACAGCCTATGGGACTTATGAGACACCATCAAGAGAAACAATGTGTGCATTATGGGAATACGAAAGGAGAATAGAGAGAGAAATAGACAAAAGGCTTAGTTAAAAAAAATGGCTGAAAACTTCTCAAATTTGGGGAGAACAATGGATATGGAGACTCGCATGGCCCAAAAGTCCCCAAATAAGCTAAACCCAAAAAGGTCTACACCAAGACACATTATAATTGAATTTTCAAAAGTCAAAGACAAAAAGAATTTTGAAAGCATCATCAAAAGTTAAAGATAAAGGGAGAATGTGGAAAGCAGTAAGAGAAAAGCAATTCCTCAAATACAAAGGAACTTCCATAAGACTAGCAGCAAAATTCTCAGGAGAACTCTTGCAGGCCAGAATAGAGTGGGATGATATATTCAAAATATTAAAAGAAAAAAGCTGCCAACCAACAATACTATACCCAGCAGAACTTTCTTTCAAAAAAAGAGAAACTCCCCGACAAACAAAAGCCAAAGGAGTTCATCACTACTAGACCTACCTTATAAGAAATACTAAAGGGAGCTCTTCAAGCTGAAATAAAAAAAAATGCATGTATAAAACTCACTAGTAAAGATACAGAAGTCCCCCATTATCTGTGGGGAATATGTTCCAAGACCCCCAGTGAGAGCTTGAAGTCATGGATAGTATCAAACCTTATATATACTAGGTTTTTTCCTATACAATCACATCATATAAAACAGGTAGAATATGCAGCATGAATATGCTGCACCAAGGAATAATTCATGTCCTGGGCAAGAAAGCATAAGATTTCATCACACTACTCAAAACAATGTGCAATTTTAAACATATGAATTGTTTATTTCTGGAATTTCCATTTATTATTTTCAAACCACAGTTGACCACAGGTAAGTGAAACCATGGAAAGGAAAACTGTGAATAAAGGGGAACTACTGTAAATATATATTCAAATTCAGAATTCTCTAATGGCGATGTATAAATCATATTCAACTCTGGTAGAAAAGTTAAAAACAAACATTAAAAATAAAAGTAACTAAAATAATTTTTTATTGTGCATGTAATATTTAAAACATGTAAAATGTAACATCAATAACCTAAAATGTGAGGGGTGAGAGAAGTAAGTGTATAAAGTTTTCATACGCATTCTAAGTTACTTTGCTATCGGCTTAAAGTAGAATGTTATAACTACAAGATATTTTATGTAAGCCTCATATTGTAACCACACACACACACACACACACACACACACACACACCCTGTAGTAGATACATGAATAATTAAGAGAAAGGAATCAAAGCATATCACCACAAAAAGTCAACAGATCACAAAGGAAGACAGCAAGAGAGGAAGAATATTATTTAGCCATTAAAAAGAAGCATATCCTGTCATTTGTGACAACATGGATAAACCTTGAGAAAGACAAATGGCAAATGAACTAAGAGAAAGACAAATACTGCATGATCTCACTTATATGTGGAATCTAATAAAGTTTAACTCACAACAACAGACAGTAGAATGGTTGTTGCCAGAAGCTAGGGGTAAATGGGGAGATGTTGGTCAAAAGTTCCACCTTCTATTAAAAAAAATGAGTTCTGTGGATCTAATTTACAGCACTGTGACTATAGTTAATAATATTGTATTGTATACTTGAAATTTACTAAGATAGTAGATCTTAAAATGTTCTCACAACAAACACAAACACACAAATAACTAGGTGAGGTAATAGATATGTTAACTAACGATTGTGGTAATCATTTCACAATATATACATATATCAAATCATCACACTGTACACATGAAATACATACAATTTCATTTGCTAACTATACCTTAATAAAGATGGAAAAAATTTTACATTGGAATGTGTTTAGCTCAGTGTCTGGCATGTAGGCACTCAGTAAATGATAGCTATTTAAAAAAGAAAAATCAATCTAGTAACACACTTGGTCATATTGATAGACTAAAAGGGAAAAAACATACAATCATTTCAATAAATGCAGAAAAGGTACTTGACAAAATTTAATATCCACTCATAGTAAAAGAAAAGAAAAAAAATGTTTGGCACAGTTTGAAAACTTAATCTGATAAAAGGCATTGGTTAAAAACCTATAGCTAACATCATAAGCAGTAAAATATTTAATACATTCCCCCTAATACTGGAGACAAGGATTAGGAACAAGAGCACAGAATCCCACTCTCACCACTACGATTTCATCATACTACAGGTCCTAGCTTAGCATGATAAAGCAAGAAAAGGTAATAAAAGAAATAAAGATAGAAAAGAAAGAGGTAAAACTGACTTTCTTTACAGAATAAATGACTTTGTTCAGAAAAGGATTCTAGATTCTAGAAAACTACTATTAGAATGAATGACTTAATTTAGCAAGGTCACAAGATACAACGTCCATGTATAAAAATCAGTTGTATTTTGATATACCATCAGCACACAATAAGAAACTAAAATTTTTTAATATTCCACTTACAATAGTGTCAAAAACATAAATTTAATAAAAAATGTGCCAGACCTCTTACACTGAAAATTACAAAATGCTGAGAGAAATTAAAGATCTAAATAAATGGAGAGTTACACATGCTCATGAATTGGAAGATTCAATGTTGCTGATGGTCAGTTTTCTCAAAACTGATCAGTACAATCCCAAATATAATTGCGATTGGATTTTTTGGTACAGATGAACAGGAAAATCAAAGAACCTACAATATTCAAAGCATAACTTTGTTTAAAAAAAATTGAAAGATTATCTGATTAAGCTATTATGAAGCTATAGTAATGAAGATATTGTGGTACTGGTCTAAGGCTCAACAAATAAATCAATAAACAGGAGCTAAAGATCAGAAATAGATCCACACTTATAGTCACTTGATTTTAGACAAAAATGCTTAGTAATCCACTGTAGAAAGGAAATTTTTTCAACAGTGATGTAACAACTAGATGCCCCTGTGGGGGAAAAAAATCTTAGCTCCTAAAACTCACATTAAACACAAGAATTAGAGATGGATCAAAAGTAAAAGCAGAATTTTAAAGCTTCTAAAAGAGAACATAAATGTATCTTTATGACTGAAAGCAGACAAAGATTTCTTAGAATCCATAAAAATAATTGGTAAATTAGACTTTGTAAAAATTAAACCTTCATCAAAATATACCATTAAGAAAATGAACAGGCAAGCCACAGACTGAGAAAATATTAAAAAACAGTATCTGGGGCCAGCCCCATGGCTCATTCGGGAGAGTGCGGTGCAGGGAGCGCTGACGCCATGGGTTCGGATCCTATATGGGGTGGCTGGTGCACTCACTGGCTGAGCATGGTGCAGACCACACCATGCCGAGGGTTGCGATCCCCTTACTGGTCAAAAACAAAAAACAAAAACAAAAAAAACAAAAAACAGTACCTGACAAAGGATTTCTACCCAGCAATATATTAAGAACTCCTGCAACTCAATAATAAAAAGACAAATAACCCAATTGAAAATGAATGGGCAAAAGATTCTGAACAAAAATTTCACAAAGGAAGCTATGCTAATGACAAATAAGCACATAAAAAAGTACTGAACATCATTAGTCATTAGGAAAATGTAAATTAAATGTAAATTTTACACAGAATGGGTAAAATTTAAGGATGACAATAATAAATGTTGGTAAGGATGTGGAGCAACTAGAATTCTCATATACTGTTGATGGGTGTGTAAAATGAAACTTTGGGAAAAGATCTGATAGTTTAACCATAAAATTAAAGATATTCCTACCTACTCAACCCAGGAATTCCATTCCTATGTATTTACCCAAGAAGACAAAAAAAAAAAAACACCATATAAATCCATAAAATGACCAGCATATGAATATCCATAGCAGATTTATTTACAATTGCCAAAAATTGGAAACAGCCAAAGTGTCCATCAGCAAGAGAATGGATAAACAAATTAAGCTTTCCAGTGGCCCACTTCTACTTCCACACCCCTCTGGTACATCATGAAACAACAGCTAGGGTGCCCTTTTTAAATATAAATTATATATCACTCCCCTACTAACATTCTGTTGTAGTTGGAATAAACAGCCAAAATCTTACCAGCCCTAAGATCTAGCCTCATTTAACTCATCTCAAACCATTGTCTCCATAAGCCTTCCTTCTACTCCTTGAAAATAAGCTCATTCCACTTTCAAGGCTTACGCTTATCTGGTGAGCTCTATACCCATTATTCTGGCCTTAGTTCAAATGTCCCCTCTCCAGGCTGTCTCTGATTACCTATCTGAAGTAGCATTCTTTTCCCCGAATGATCTCTATCCCATTACCCTCTCTTATTTCTTCATTGCACTTATCACAATCTGAAATTACCTTTTGTTATTTACATGATTGTCTTTCTTACCAGCATGCAGAGAAGATGAGGTCTCTGAGTACAGAGACTGTATCTAGTTGACCAATATATTCCCAAGTACCTAAAAGAATTCCTGATACATAGTAGTCTCTCAATAAATACATGTTTGACTAAATAGTTACTGGCATACTCAGGGTTGTCTTCAAACATTAACATAATTTTAGGACAAACAAACAGTGGCATAATTTATATATTTCTTTTTTTCAAAGACTTAAGGTAGATATTTTAAAAACTAACGGAATTTATACTATAAGACATTTTTAACACCAGGCTCAGGTAATTTTCTTTGAGTGGATAATTCATACATTAGGTCTGCCTATATTTGACTTGCACATCAGGATCTTGTCAGGTTCATCAGCTAAACTGTAAACTTTATTTATTCTACTAAAGCAGCACAAATATAGCTACCTAAGAAAGTGGGCAAAATTGACCAACTAGCATCTTAACACATACCTACTGTGACGTTACCCATTGTGCTTTGTAATGTTACATTACCTGTAAAAGAGAAAAAAAGAAAAGATAATTTTATATGTTAGGGATAATCTAGAAAGGAACTATGTTATATGGAACCCTAAAATATGTTTGGATATATGCCATGTTATTTAATAACACTTTGTGTTGTCAGATTGTCTCAATATCACAAATCCAGTCAGAAACATAGTTGCAGTTCTGAAATAACTAGCTTTAGGTGTTGATGGTAACTCTCTTCCTCCACTCCCAAACCTTAAACTTTTATGGCATGACTACAAAACAAGCTGTCATACTTTCTGGCAAACATGGAGGAAAAAATCATACTTCTTAAAAACCATAAATGAAAAAAAATTACTCAAATGTACTCACTATACATTTTCAACCTAAACATTAATATATTTATCAGACCACACGAAGCCAAGTTTTGAACCAAGTAACACTAAAATACTGTGCAAAAAAAATTACTTTAATTTTTCAAGCCAGTTGACATGTCTGTCTGTTTGACTAAAGTAGTTTCCTGACCAAGAGTTAAAGTGGTTTGGGTTAGGAATAATGGATATACATGGTGGTATGACTAACAAAGAAAAAGCTTCAAGGTTTTTATCCTTCAAGGACAAGGATGGAATATGGCAACCATTCTTCCCAGTCGCCTTCCTCTAATACCAAAAATAGCTCAATTTTTCTTCATATGTGTGTTTGTTTGTAATAAGAACCCCTGGAGCTAGGAACTCATATTTACTCCCCTGAAAATGTAAGCAATAATATTATTCCTTCTAACATGATTCCAAAACTATGCTAAAAAGTAAAGAAATAACTCTGGTGTCAGGATCAATCTAGGGTAAGTAAACTCATTTATCTCTTTTTAGGCATCTTATAAACACTGACATGTATCAATATCTGGGAAAAAGCAAAAAGGCACTTGATTTATTTGCCTAATGGCCAGTTGTGCCTAATTTCAAAAATCCCTCTAAATGTCTAACTTTCCATCATACTACATGGGAGTATATGAACAAGGGGTACATTTGTGTAGGAATAAAAACTTGGGTTGTATGCAGAAACTCATAAAATTATTTTCAAGTCTTAGTAAGTTACAAGGCTGTAACGATCCAGTTAAATGTGTTAAATAAATATTATTTCATTGGTGTGTCCTGTACACTCTCTTCCAATTTTCCAATTCAATATAGATTCACCATCACATGCAAATAGTAGCCAAAGATCATACAGCTTCTCAGATGGCTCCCAATGATCCCTGCCTCCTGGTATTCATGCCTTTGTATAATCTCCTCCCCTCATATGGAGGCTGGACCTCGGTGATTTATTTTTAACAAAGAGAATAAGGGAAAAGTGATGGTATGTTATTTCCAAGATTAGGTTACAAAAAGATTCTGGCTTCTGTCCTGCTAGCTCACTTGCTCTTATGGTAACCAGCTGTCATGTTATCAAATACCCTATGGAAGAGGCCCATTTAGCAAGAAACTGAAAGAGGCCTCCAGCCAACAGGACTGAAACTCAGTCCTGCCAGCAACCACGAGTGGGCTAGGAAGTAGATTCTCCCCTGCTGTATTTGCTGGTGCCTTGAATACAGCCTGTAAGAGATCTTGAGGCAGAAGACCCAGTTAAGCCACATCCAGATTCTTGACCCATTCAAACTATAATAAATGTATTTTGTTTTCAATTTCTATGTTTTGGGGTAATTTATAAGTGAGAAATAGGTAACTAGCACAGATGTTGATAACTGAAACGGGGTATTGTCATAAGAAAAGCCTTAAAATGTGAAATTAGCTTTGGGGCCGACCCTGTGGCTCACTCGGGAGAATGCGGCACTGGGAGCGCTGAGGCCGCAGGTTTGGATCCTATATAGGGATGGCCGGTCCGCTCACTGGCTGAGCGCGGTGCAGGCGACACCAAGCCAAGGGTTGCGATCCCCTTACTGGTCACAAAAAATAAAAATAAAAAAGAAATTAGCTTTGGAACTTGGCAGTGGGCAGGTTGAAAGGATTTTGAGGAGTATGTTAGGGAAAGCCTAAATTATCCTGAACAGACTTAGTAAAAACCTGGACTTTGAATGTGTTGTCCATGAAGGTTCACAAGGAGTCAGGAAAATGTTTTTGAAAACTGGAGGAAGGAGGATCCTTTGTAAGTAGTAGCAGAAACTTAGCAACATTATCACCTTTGGTAACTTGGAAGGTAGGAAATGTACCTAATAAACTGAATGATCTAGCTAAGTCTATTTCCAAGCAAAGTCAAAAGTGTTGTAGGCATTGCCTACTTTTCGGTTTTTGTTTTTGTTTTTCATGCTGCTTCCAGTAAAATGCAAGCGAGAGATAAACTAAAACTAGGAAAGGCTGTTAAACAGAAAAGGATCTGGACTTGAATGATTTTCAAAATTCTCAGTCTCTCAATACAGCAAAAGATGCTGAAGTTAAGAATAGCTTCCAAAGAAAGTTTGAATGCAGGACACTGCTAGAACATGGCCTAAAAATGAAGTTGAGGGGTGACTACAAAACCTTTTGTTAAGACTCCAGAAAGATCAATGGTGGTACCTCATGGTATTAATCAGTTATATAAAAAGTCCTTTAAAAAGATTAAGGGTATGCCTAACAGATCCTCTCAATCAAACAGGCCCTTCTAGAAAGCTTAAGGGTGTTATACCTCAACATCACTGCAGATTCCCCTATTTTGAAAAAATTTTTGGATATGGTTTCTGTCTAATGGAATAAACCCCAATGAGATTCACAGGAGGCTGACGACATTTTTGAGAGAATTGTATCAGCAAACATACAGTCAACTTGGACTGAAAGCGACAGTGACATTAAAAAGTGAAAAGAGACCATTGGGCCAAAATTCCACTGGCAGGAAACAGACTGAGAAAATCATTCAGCTGCAAATATATGTTACATTTCATAAAAAGGGAAGAATGACTCAGGTGGAGAAACTAAGAGCTCAGAGTGTGAAACCTAGAACCATGAAGAACTATTCCCAGACCTTGAGATCCAATCAAAGAACCTCCAACATTTACCCACCTGAATTTCAAAATCACTATGGACCAGTGACTCCTTTGTGCCTCCCATTTTCCCCCTTTGAACAGGAAAGCCTATAGCTGTTGATTTTATGCAAATGTGTGAGGGGGTCTCTAGTTCACCCGTCTTCAGATTCAGAGCAACTGCACTTGAGCTGTATGTAGGAAGGAAATACACCTGAGGAGCCTCAACGACACCTGGACCTGATCTTGATGTAGAGATTTTAGACTTTGAGCTGATACTTTTGAGAACCTAGGGAGAAAGGAATTATATTTTGGATAAGGAAGGACATGAATTACTGGGGGGCCAGAGGACACACTGGCCATCCCAAACCTTATAAAATGTCTGGAGAGATGCACACATGAAAAGTTAAAAATTAGTATAATTATAAGTTAATATCCTAAGTGAACAGCATGATTAGGTGCCTAACTAAGGAGAAAGAGACCAAAATGACCTGGGATAGACAGGGAGAGAAGATGTATAAAAGGAATCACTTAAGCTGAAATTTGAAACGGGTAAAATTTGAATATGCTAAGAGGGAAGGATTTTCTGGGGAAAAGAATCACATAAGCAAATGTAAAAATGTAGAATTACACATACTATGCTCAAATCATGCAGATTGGGTAGGCTGGAGCAATTAGGCAAATCTATGAGGACAGGAATTATGTCTTATTTAGCTTCATGTTTAGAGGGCTTTGGTACAGTGCCCAATACATATTAAACACTATTATTTTTTGAACAAATGAAAAAGTTTGGAAAAGGAGGTAAAGAGCAATTAGTGGTAGAACCATACAGTGCTAGTTCACTGACTAGCCTACACTGAAGGAGTCAGTGAAGAATTTCAAGTTGGATAAAAATATAAGAAAACCATGTTTTAGGAGGATTAACCTAGTGTGAGACAGTGGGCACTTCCATACTCAGAATTCTCTTTACTGCTTTTATCTCCTGAACACTTAAAGATAGAGGAGACACCTGATATTTGTTATTTCAACTATTAATGAAGAACTATAATATAGTTTTTACTGTTGGTAATTTAGCTAGTAAGTCCAGTCACCCACTCAGCAAGGCAGTAGAGCTTTACTGTCTTACACTAGTCCTCAATGAATGCAGTAAAAATTTACTATTTTTTAAGGAAAATATGATCTTTCTCAAAAAGCCAATCATTAGTACTCATGATAAAAGTGAAGAGGCCTCAAGAAAATAATGACTCTTAGAGCCAGAAAACAGAAGTTTTAGATTCATAAAGAATGAAGACTAGTTCATATAACAATGGAAACTATAGTGTCTCAGACAACATCCCAACATCCTTCTTGAATATTAGAGTTCTACTATATAGTAAAAGCATAATGGAACAAAAAAACTATGGAAATAAGAAATATTTGTAGATATAGTTTAAAAGAATATTTCAAAAATATTTTTGTCAATGCTATAAAAATAGTAAACAAAAAAATGTTTTCAACTCAAAATATTTAGAAAAATCTCCACTCTAAACAGCAGTATTCTAAAGTTATTAGAACACACCAAATGGATCTTTTGTCTCAAATACTTTGTGAAAGGAGGTAGAATACTTAAAAGTGCAGAAATCAATAAAATAGGTATTTGCAAACTTTTCTTTATTTTGGTTTCAACTATTTCATCTCCAATCACTGAAAATTATAAACAAATCAACCACTGGAGAAGAAGAGATCTTAGCAAAAGCTTCTTTCTAATAAAGCAGATACCATATAATTTGTAATAACTATATGAGCTTATGCTACTCTCAAGTTATGCAACTTTTCCACAAATCTCAGTATTAGAGAAAATAAATAGTTTTATCAGCTTGCAACCCTTCATTCTAGCATGGTCAGGGTAAAAAAAAAAAAAAAGCAATCAATTTAAAGATAAATATTGGTTTACTTGTCTTCTCTAAAAAGAATGTGATTATGGTTAAAACAGCACATATACTCTCATAATCCAAACAGAGCAATCAAATATCTTTAAAGGTCAAGTCCTTTTTGTGTGTTTTTTTTGGGGGGGGAGGGGATGCAGGAAGGGAGGTACTGGCTATTTGCATGACACAGGGAATATAGAGATGAAAAAAATATGATCCTTGCTCTTGAGGAGCTTATAATTAGGCAAGAATCTATGGGTCAGTGGGAAGCCAGAGATGAGGTAAGGATGCTTTAGCTGAGTACTGAAAGATTACTAAAAGTAAACAAGATTAAAAAAAAAAAATGCTGTGAAGAACATTCCAGGCAGAATATAAACAGCATGATCAGTATGACCAAAGGCTCTGATCAAGGACTCAAAGGCATAAACCAGGTAAAAATGTGTACAGGAAAAAGTAAGAGATTATGTAATTCTGGAAGACAAAGCATAGAGTCAGAAGAGGGAAGAGATAAGTAAGACAGTGCTGTGGATTGAATGTCCCCTCCCAACTCAATGAAGCTTAAGTTGTGTCCCCCAAAGTTCCAGGTATTGGAAACTTGGCCCCCAGTGTAACTGTTGAGGATGGGAAATCATATTATATAGTAATTGAAAGGTGGGACCTTGAAGAGCTGATTAGATTGTAGGACCATGACGGAGTGAAAGGATTAATAAAGGCGGTCAGGGGTTTGGTTTCTGAGGGTTTTAAAAGGAGAGCACATGAGAGTCTCTCTCTTTCTGCTCCATCACTTTCTGCCATTTGGAGACCCCTGCATTGTTGTAAAGCCACCACCAAAAAGGACCCACCAGATGTGTTCCCTGGACTTCAGACTTGCCAGCCTCTGAAACTGTAAGCAATAAATTTCATTTTCTTATAAATCACCCAGTTCCAGGTATTTTCTTATAAGCAACAGAAATGGACTAATACAGGCAGGTCACTGAGACAGTAAGAAAGGGTTGAGTAAGAGAATGATATGTTCAATGTACATTTCTAATAAACTATTATAGCTACAATTGAGGAAAATGGATTTGAAGAAGGCAAGACTGGAGACAAAGTTATTGCTAGAGTGGAGGCAAGAGATGACAAGGATCTGAAACAGAACAGTAGAAATCAGGAGCCTGGCTCATTAGCTCAGTTGGTTAGAATGCAGCCTTATAACACCAAGGTCACGAGTTTGGATCCTCTTACTGGTCAGCTGCTCCTCCCCCCCAAAAAAGAGAAAACAGAAAGAAAAAGATGGAATAGATTGAAGAAATGTTTAGATGAAAAAACCTGCCTAAACTTGGTGATTGACTAGATGTGGGAGAGGAGAGAAAGAGGGAGGAATTTAGGATGACTTCTAGATTTACAGCATGGGGAGTTAGGTACACGGTAATATCAAAAACTGCAAATGGAAATAAAGGAAGAGGCCACATTAAGGGTGAGGCAGGGGGGCTGGTAAAGGGGAAAAAAAGAAACATTGAGTGAGATGCCTGTGAAGATCCAAATGGCTATGTCTACCAAGCAGATGGATGTATAAGTTGGAAGTCAGGTCTAGAGATACAGATTTGAATCATCAGGATACAGATGTAGTAAAGACTCAAAAGTGTTTAGTAAGATGCCCAAGGAAAATATGTAGAGAAAGAACAATGGAACAAATGTGAAATCCTGGTGAGAATTTTCACATCAAAAGGGTGGAAAGAGAAGGAATGCACAGACATTTGTGAAAGAACAATAATAAATATAAGATAATGACAGAGACTTCCAGTGCCTGCTAATACTTGTGTGCCTCTCTCCTTGCTTAGAATATTGCTAAACTACATATCTCAGCCTTTGCAGTTAGACAAAGCCATTTAAAAATATTCCGTCTAAAGGCATATGGGCAGAAACAACATACGCACTTCTAGGCCTGGTTTCTAAAACTTCTCCCATGATCCTCTATACTCTTTCTTCCTTTCATGGAAGTCTTGGAAGCCATAAACTGAAGATGGCAGCATCACTTCTATGGAAGGAGCTGAGCTGAGGACAAACACTGTGAAATATCAACATTTTATATCAGCTGTCTAAATCTTGAAAAAACTGCACTGTCTACACCACAAACAAAACTGTAATTCCTTTCTAGTATTTCATATAAAAAGTTTTACATGTCCAGATTCAAAGTTAAATATGAAAATGATAATCAAACCAAAATTTTACAATGGACCTACGAATACTAGAATTTCAATAAAGCATTTTAGGGAAATTCATGAAAAGTCTATTCAATCCGGGCCGGCCCGGTGGCGCACTGCTACAGTGCGCCGCTTGGGAAGTGCGGCGGCGCTCCC
>NW_007726178.1:1212872-1244439 GCF_000696425.1 Galeopterus variegatus | reverse complement strand
TTTTTTTTTTTTTTTTATTTTTTTTTTTGTCTTTTTGTCTTTTTTCGTGACCGGCAACGGATCGCAACCCTCAGTGTCGCGCCTGTACCGGACCGGGACCGGCTACGGGACCGCAACCCTCGGTGCTGCTCCCGCCCCTCGCTCAGCCAGTGAGCGGCAACCGGTCTGTATGTGGGATCTGAACCCTCGGCGGGAGCGCCGCCGCGCTCCCAAGCGGCGCACTGCAGCAGTGCGCCACCGGGCCGGCCCTTCTTTCTTTTAAAATATGATATTATATCTGACTTTCACAAGGCAGATTTATAAATTCACCAGTGACTACAAGTCCTTAAAGCAAAATGGGACATTTCTTTGTGAAATTCTTAGTGTTATCAAAGTTATCACCTGAGTTTGCACAGTTAACGTAAATTTTACTTCTGTGAATATTTCTAAAATCCAAAAATAGTTATTTAAGGAAAAGTTTAAGTATGTATATATTGCCAAATCTTTTGGGAGCAAAAGACTTTTTAAGTACAGCAAAAATTAGAAAACTAATACTCAGCAATTTATTTACCAAAATACGTTCCCAAAGAACCTATAATAAGACCCTAAGTTACAGGGGAAATCTAAATATTTAAAATACAGGTTTACTTATTAGTTATTTATTCCAAATAATAACATAAGTTTAAAAATTCACTAAAATAACTATCATGGGAACTACTACACATATTAACCTAATCAATTTGTTCAAATTGTTATAAATAAAACCAATCTCAGCAAACCATTTCAAGGAAGTGTTTCTTTGTCTCTAAAAAAGTCAGGAAACTATATATTTTTAAGATATATTGAGTAGAATAAATACATGCATATCTTATATAGATAGAATTTTTATATAATTCTATCTATATAATTTTATAATTATAATATATTCTTCAGATATATAGAATTCTTTAAAAATCATAAATATTCAAATATCAGAATATAATAAAATATACTTCACATAAAACCAAATTTAATTTTTGATTACTTAGAAGGAAATCAACATGATAAACTGTCATAAAATTTTATATCTAAACACAAACTATACAAGTACCTATTCTCCCACTAGATTCCCAGGGACAGAATTGTGGAGAATATTTATTAAGTCAATGAATAAACAAGTTCATTTTGTATTAAAAGGTACACATACTTAATGGAAGTGATTCAACCAACTTTACAAATAGTAAACATGACTAGCCAATTAGTGTACTCATGTTATTACCTAGAAAATATAGTCAGCTATATTTTAAAATTTCATTTGAAAAAAACATTTAGGACAGATTTTTTTTTTTTCTTCTTCTCTACACATAGGAATCAATTTGCAAGTCAAGGAAAGATACATTGCTCCTTTCATTATTCTTTCACTCATTACTGGGCACCCTGTAAGTGTAAGCACAAACATGTTGGATGCTGGTTTGCCTTCACAGTATATAAACAAATACAAAATACAGAAAAGAAAAATAAATTTTATGTTCTTTCTTCCTTTCATGGAAGCCTCAGAAGCCACACACTTAAGATAGCAGCATTGCTTTTACGGAAGGAGTCCAGTCCCTGAATGCCACCATGCAGCTGAGTCTAAACACTGTATGGAACATCTGATTTTGTGTCAGATGTCATGAGACATAATAAACGGTACTGAAACTCAAGGAGGTTATAGAACACAGAAGCAGTACATCTTTGTAATAGTGCTGCCTGTCTAGAGGAAACATCTCTAGAACGAGCCAGGAAGCTCTAGAGTGACGACAGAATTTGCAGTTTCAATCAAAAAGTTCACCGTGGCTATGTACAAAAATCTGTTTGAACACTGTTTAAAAACATCTCCTAGAAAGTCAAGAAACAGGGATCAAATCCTTGCTATTCCACTATTTAGCTTGCAGTGGAGAGTAAACAATCAGACATTTCTAAGTCTTGTTTTCCTCATTCTATAAACAGCCAATTGTCCACTAAGTGAAAGGGGCTGGCCAATTTAGGCACTCAATACATGTTTTCTTTCAACCACCCACTCACCCACCCACCTACTCCTACTAGCACAAGGGCTTCAAACTTATACACCTAGTCAAAAAATCAGTTTAAGCATTGCTTAAGAAAGAAGCCAAACTAAGTAAACCCTGAAGAGGCAGGGCTTAGAATGCATATATTCTTAAAGTTTGTTTTCTGTAAGTCAGATGTTTAGAAGTAGCAACATATTTTCCCATAAACACAAGTTTTAAGATTCCCAAGTCAGCTTGTTTAAATATAGCAAAATATATACCAAATTTGTGTTATATAACCATCAGTGTTTAGAACAAAGAATTCACTGAAATACACACTCAGAGATCCAGCATGGGAGACCCTTGAGAGACATCACTTCCTACTAAAATCTCAATAGCTAGAACGCAGGGACTTCCTTTCACAGCTATGACTCTATTCTTCTCAGCTACTAGGACATGAAACTAAAACATTGCGTGCTCTTCTGTACCCATTCCACCCCTAAACTCCAAACTCCAACAGCATGTTCATATAATCCCCTAGGACAAGGATGGAAATAGAGGTGACATGGGAGGCGGGGAACAAGGAACATAGGATTGTCTGAAGGGTGATTTAAAAAATAGTCGGGGCACTGGGGTGTAACTAAGGAATGAGGAGGGGTTTCCTTTCTTATTTCTCTCTTAAATGTACTGGAAAACCAAAGCAGAATGAAGGCTAACGACTGGATGGGGAAAGCAGAACTGAACAACATGGAAGCTCTTCTACAGTTGCAACTGCATCAAATTTCCCCTTCCCCTACTCCTTCTCACTGCTGTACTAGTATTGCAAAAGGAGCTGTTAGGAAACCATTAAGAGTGCACTACATTGAGGAAATGTGATAATGGACAGCAATTGGTGATGAGGTGGGAGGCAGCATCATAATGGGGATGGTAGTTGATGGAGTTTGGATGTACTGTCCTCCCAGAACTCGTGCAAATCTGATCCCCAGTGTGACGGTTTGAGTCACAGGGGCGGATCCCTCATGAATGGATTAGTACTCTCCTTAGGTGGGGGGAGTAATGAGTGAGTTCTCTCTCTATTAGTTCCAGTGAGAGCTGTTTGTTTAAAAGACCCTGGCACCTCCTCTCTCTCTTGCTTCCTCTTGCCATGTGATCTGCTTGTACCCACCGCTGGCTGCCGTTTTCTGCCATGAGTAGAAACAGCCTGAAGCCCACACCAGATGCTGTTGTCCCAGAATTGTGAGTCAAATAAGCCTCTATTCTTTACAAATTACCCAGTCTCAGATATTGTTATAGCAACAGAAAATGGACTAATACAGTAGTGAATAAGAAAATAAGGGGCCAGCCCGGTGGTGCACTGGAGAGTGCGCCGCTTGGGAGCGCGGTGGCGCTCCCGTCGAGGGTTCGGATCCCATGTGGAGACCGGTTCCCGCTCACTTGCTGAGCCCGGTGCGGGCACAACACTGAGGGTTGCAGGGTTGCGATCCCGTTGCCGGTCCCCGGTGCGGGCGCGACACCAAGGGTTGCAGTCCCGTTACCGGTCAGTAAAAAAGACAAAAAGGGGAAAAAAAAAAAAAAAAAAGAAAATAAGGAAGACAGGACATTCACTCCTTCCACTAGACTGTGATGTTTTTAAGGATAGGTATCATCTCCTGCCCAACTTTGCAACCTTCGTGCCTGAAAATCCAGCACACAGTAGGTAGTCAATAAATGTGTTAAATGAATAAATATAACTGTAGGAAATGATGTGATGCATCATCCAGACCTCTCTGTTTGTAACAGATGGGCTTATTTTCCTAGTTGTTGGGAATTCTGTTGGCAGACAGCCCTCAGGAGTCAGCCCACTTTGGAAATTGCCTCAGCTGAAGAAAGCCATCACACTCCTCCTTGGGGCAGCTTTCATCTAATTACTGGGAATATAAAAGTCCACCTCCAGGCCGGCCCGGTGGCGCACTGCTACAGTGCGCCGCTTGGGAAGCACAGCGGCGCTCCTGCCGAGGGTTCGGATCCCACATACAGACCGGTTCCCGCTCACTGGCTGAGCGAGGTGTGGGAGCAACGCCGAGGGTTGCGATCCCGTTGCCGGTCCCGGTCCGGTACGGGCGCAACACTGAGGGTTGCCATCCGTTGCCGGTCATGAAAAAAAAAAAAGACAAAAAAAAAAAGTCCACCTCCCCTCACCCTAACTTGAGACAACTCTGAGGGGTCATCCCAGCTTCAGAGCTCCCACTTAAGGTTTTTGAAACTGCATAACAGTCCAACTTCTCCCACGGAAATCAGGCTTCCTTCCTTTCCATGGCATCAGTCCCATGAGGCCTCTCTAGTAAATTTGCTGCACTCTAATTCCCATCTCAGAGTGTCTGTCTTCAGGGAAATCCAACCTGAGAGTCCACTACAGAACCTAGGTTTAAACCACCCAAGGAAAGGTATTAATTTGACTTCACAGTAAATGAAGGTCAGTAAATATTAAAAGGCTTTACAAAAATTAAGGAATGAACTCTTTCATCCCTAGCAATTTGTTTCCATTTCAGCTACTTTAAGTAATGAATATACTGAGAGTACAGTGCTTTCAGAACTGCCTCAAAAAAGTACACCTGTTTTACTATCATATACACAGTTAATAATAAACTATACCAAATTCAAATTGTCTAACTTAAAAGAAAGCGCAGAAATTAAACACTAATGAATTTAGTGTAAGCATGGTATAAAGCACTGAAGAGAACAGAACTGTTTTTCCTTTGGGTGTTAATCAACATCTGACTTGATAAGGAATTGTTTTTCCACTAAAAGCTACTCAATATATTAAGTACAGTATTTTTAATTATGATCAACAGTTATAAATGCACTGCTTATATAAAAGTCATTTTTAAAACATGAAGAGTTAAAATTATCACAACTATTTAATGCACAAATGAATAAAAAATATTAAAGTAACAAAACCATTTGCTTTATCTGGATACAGTGCCACTTGTATTCAAGATATTTGCAGCTCAAATAATACCTTAAGCTTGCAAGAATGGTTGAGGTTTTACTCTTTTTGTTAGATTTTCTTTTTTAAACTAGAAGACTACTTCTCAATTTGCTACATAGCATGGCTAGTTCTAACCATGCTTTCTAATACCACTTAATAATTTGTGCCTACTACTTAAATCTGGGGATTTTGCCAAAATATGTAGATTCTAATATCCAGATTTACTTCAGAAGTGAAACAAGTGGACTATATATGGAGAAAGTTTAAGTCTATACTTCTTGGAATATGGCCCAAAAAGCATTTAACAGCTGTGTATATACTGTACTTCTTGCCAGGATAAGTGATTCTAAATTCTATTTGTATATATTTCAGAAAACATACCTGGATTTGAATTATCTGCTCTCTGGAAATTTAAGAAACAGGGCTGACTGACATCAAACATCACCATGCACTTTGCCATACTGCCTCACCATTATGCATTCTTCTCTTTCAACAATACAAACATTAACTAGTAATATTACTTGTCTGCAGAAACATATTTTAGAAGTCACAAGTAGACATTTAATCAAAGAAAACTGAAGACTACAGAGTGCTAAGAGGACCTGGTGCTATTACAAATGCACACAAATATTTAATCCAACATTAGTATCACTTAGTTGCTATTATTAGATTCTACCCAAATGTTTCACTAATTTAACCCTTAACTTTCCTATCATAACATACAAGCAACCACTCAGAACCCATCTTTATCTAACACTGCTTTTACTTTATTTCCTGCATATATTTCATTGCTGTTTTTTTTCCTGTTATAAGGAAATGCATTAAAAATCAGAATTACTATTAGCTTTATATAACAGTATAATCTTCAATTTCTTGTCAAAATGAAATTACCTTATGAATCACTTTATTTTTATGGTTTTTTTAAAAAGGTGGTTAGCCTGCAATTAATTATTTAGAAGGCCAGTTTCCTGATCCTTCTTCAACTACTGAGAAAAAGTCATCACTTAAAATCTATGCTATGTGAAGAAAAGTAATTTTTTTTTTTTTTTAAAGATGACTGGTAAGGGGATCTTAACCCTTGACTTGGTGTTGTCAGCACCATGCTCACCCAGTGAGCCAACCGGCTGTCCCTATATGGGGCCCGAACCCGTGGCCTTGGTGTCATCAGCACCGCACTCTCCCGAGTGAGCCACGGGCCGGCCCAAGAAAAATAATTTTTTTCGCTATGTGAAAAGTCTGAGATATATTAGGTTTTTGTCAGCTTACCATGAATGCTTCCTAATGTAATATCCCCAGCAGCAGAAGTTAGAAATGATGATTCTGTATAAAGATACTCAGCTTTCAGCAAACCATCTTCAGTAGATACATTAATAGTACTTCCCTGTAGTTTATCTATGGTCACAGTCTAGTAAGAAAAAGACTCTAATCAGTTCATTATAAAACAAAGACTGGTAAAAAGCCAAACTAGAACTATGGAATTAGTGGTCAACTACATAAAAAGTTACTAACTAGTACACAATCACTTTACTGACTCTGATTACCTATCGCTAATTACAAGATTGTGAGCAACTGTACTCTCTGTAGAATGTGGAATAAAACCAATATATTCCTCTTTTTACTTGTCTTTAATTTTTCTTAATAATGTTTTCTTCTATATAGAATTCTTCTTCATCTTCTGTTAGATTTATTCTCATTAGATATTTTTTAAATGCTATTATAAAAGGTATCTTTTAAATTTTTGTTTTATCTTGATTTTTGTATTTGACCTTAATCCAATCACCTCACTAAACTTAGAAACTCTAATAGTTTATCTGTATTTAAGAAAAACAATTCCTACATGCATAATTATACTGTGTACAAGTGACAGTTTCATTTCCTCCTTCCCAAAACATATATTAATACTTGTTCTTCTGCTTTTTCTTTCATGCCTTACCATCTGGCTAAGACCTCCAATTCAATGGTGAATAGCAGAGATGAGATAACAGGCATCCTCATCTTACTCCTGTTTCAGAGAGAAAGCTTACAACATCTCACCATTAAGCAAGATGTTGCTATAGATACCTTTTAGACATCTACTGTCAGATTAAGGAGGCTCCTTTCTATTTCAAATTTGTTTTGTTGTTGCTATTTAAATTATGAATGGTTTTTAAATTTTAGCACATACTTTATCTGATTTTACTGAGCTATCATGATTTTTTTTTAGTATGCTAATAAAGTGAATACACTGTTCTTTCTAAAACTTTCCCAGTATACATCTAATAAGGCAACAGCTTTCGATTAAACAAAATGGAAAGAATTTTATATTTATCCTTAAGCTTCCCTAACAAAATTTAGTATGTATTTATGTCTCAAAAATTGCACACAATGTAAAATGAAGATGTCTAGTTAAGGATTCCAAATCATCTTTGTAGTATTTTAAACAAATGCTTCATAAGCATAAAGTGAGTGTTAATATAAAATTGTTGACATAAAAACTGAATCACCAGAACGTCTTGCCACAGTTTTGTCCAGGGACAACTTCCAGTAGTACACTGGGGTATTTAAAGAAAGAGCATCACTGTTTTTCAGCACACAATATCAGTGTCATCCACTCTTAATATGTCCTTCAGAAATTGTTAAAAGTTCAAAATGTTACCTAATAAGAATTGAGTTTCAAGAATACTAAACATTAGGAGGCAAAAGTATGAAAAGAGAAAGAAATGAATCCAAAAGTTCTTATGGGAAGCAAATTAGAATTACTTAGCCCTCTAGATTTGAAGTATATACTTTCTTCCTTAATAAACTTGTATTAAGTATATAATAAATACTTAAACCCAATTGCTTCTTTCTTTTTTTTTTTTTTTCCTTTTTGTCTTTTTTTTCGTGACCGGCAACGGATTGCAACCCTCAGTGTCGTGCCCGTACCGGACCGGGACCGGCAACGGGATCGCAACCCTCGGTGTTGCACCCGCACCTCGCTCAGCCAGTGAGCGGCCGGTCTGTATGTGGGATCCGAACCCTCGGCAGGAGCGCCGTGGCGCTCCCAAGCGGCGCACTGTAGCAGCGTGCCACCGGGCCGGCCCCAACCCAATTGCTTCTTATCTACTACACCCAATTGTTTATCTACACCCAATTACTTCTTACCTACTACAGTGTCTTTTACGCTAATTATGGATTCATAGAAATTTTTACATTAAATCTACTTTCAATAAATCTGTCAAAGAAAGAAATATTTTACCTATATTCAGATTTATGAGAATATAAATGTCTTGCCTTCCTATGCTTTATAGTAATGGTATAAAATTCCTGGAAAAAAAAAAGTGACCCTTTACCTACAAAGTTTCTTCATGAAAAGTTGCTTTGAGCCCATGCTTTCAAATTTTCCAAGTACTTACATAAGCAGGTAAGAAGGAACACTCTAGCTTTTTATAGATAGTGAGACTGTTTTAGGGAACATCAAAAGATAAATATTGAAAGAATATTTGAAACTTAATTAAATTGGCAAAGGGGCACTTCTAATTAGACTCTCCCCACAACCAAATAAAGTGTTCAAGAGACTCCTTAGGAGTATCTGGAAAATGCCAAGGATTTACTTTGTTCATTAAGCACTATGTGTTTTATTCCTTGGAAAGCCAGAAAAATATCCTCCCTTGGCCCACCAAAACAAATGAAGGCAAGTGAAACCACAACCCTCTCCCCCACAAGACAATAATATAGTTATTTTAATCAACCATTCCATTAAATTAATTTCAAAGAAATCCAAAATTCACTGAGGACCACATATAATGCACTGTTATCAGATAGCAACTGGGACAGTTAAATTTAAGACACCACGGTTTATAGCAAAATATTGAGGCTCTGATTTATAGTCATTAATTCTAATGGGAAAAAAAGTGTCATGACTCTCTGCATTGAACTATATAGCTTAATTAACAGAATTAGCCAGAAAGAACAAAAAGTAGACCTGAAAATCAATACTTTCCTAACAGTGGTATTGCTATAAATTAATTTTCTTTTCTAAATGAAAAGGAAAATTTTTCATAAGTTTAGTTACATACATTTTGTATACATAATTATTGTATATAATGAAAACCAAGTTTTAAGGAAGTATTGTGGCTTTGTAGCCCAGACTAAGACAGAGAGGAAAACTGACAACTATGTTATCAATTCACCCAATAGTCAGATAAAAGGGATTTCTACCTTCTCCACTTTAGGGATACTGAAATTAATGATACAATCTAAAAACAGCCACTCAGTGTAAAATAACATATAAATAACAATGCTATTAAATTATATAGTGCTCATTTGATTCTCAATCTTGTTGAGTAGGCAAGGTACATACTACTGTTTTACAAAAAATGAAACTGAGTCTCAGGAAAGTTAACTGGTAGATCTAGGACTGGTCAAAGTTATCTTTCCTGTGTTTCCTTTATTATCATCATCATAGTAAGTACTATATTTGAGTTAGCTATATACCAGATATTGTTTTAAGTACTTTACCTGTACTAACTCATTTAATCCTCATAACTACCTTCTGAATTAAGTCCATTACTGTTATCCCATTTTCCAGAAAACTGAGATACACAGAGGTTAAATAATTTGTCTGAAGTTATTGAGCTATTTAGTGGCTGAGCCAGGATTCCAATACAGGTAGTTTGGTCCTCGATTCTGTGCTCTTAACCAATTCACTAAGGTGCCTCTCAAATATGCAAAGCACATATCTATGAAAGCTGTACAATAAAAATTAACAGACTTTGTAAGTATTTATTTTATGTATTTAAAAAATCAAAAACTTGAAAATTAGCTTTAAAAATTAACACAATATATAACAACAATAGAAAAACTTTCTAGACTAATTCTTTAGATCACAAAACTCAATCAGGCAAAAAAGAAAACAAACAGTATAATAGGAAGTAGGAATAAATGAATATTCAATAAACCATGAGAGTTGGAGTAAATAAATAACTAATGAATGAAAAAATTGGCCAAAATATTCAAAATAGCAAATAATTGAGAGATGATTTAAATTCTTCTTTGAGACTTATATTGAATGTAAATATGTAATATTCTGGTAAATTAGATCATTTCAAATAACATTAGCCATCATTTAAAGGGCTGAGTTTGGGCCGGCCCGGTGGCGCACTGCTACAGTGCGCCGCTTGGGAGCATGGCGGTGCTCCCGCCGAGGGTTCGGATCCCACATACAGACTGGCCACTCACTGGCTGAGTGAGGTGCGGGCGCAACACCGAGGGTTGCGATCCCGTAGCCGGTCCCGGTCCGGTACGGGCGCGACACTGAGGGTTGCAATCCGTTGCCAGTCACGAAAAAAGACAAAAAGGAAAATAAATAAATAAATAAAGGGCTGAGTTTGAAAGAACTGCAAAGTTGTACAATTTCCCTCTTAAATCTCCATGGCCACAGGAATCCGAGAGATGAAACTAAATAAATGCCGTCTCAAAAGAGCTGCCACAAAATGCACACAGTGTCTTTCAACACTTCCCAGTTTAATTTAAAAGATATATTTAAATGTTTGGGGTTAAATGGTCTCCCACAGGTTCTAAGAGAAAGATGATGGAAAAATAAAAGTTACACCAGTAGAAACATATTAGTATTATAATCTACTTTGTTTAATTATGCCAACAATAATCTACCTACAAAATATGCTCACAACTCCTTCCCACCAATTATCTAAGAAAAAAGCTGACTAAAATTTAGCAAATTCATAACAAAAAACCCTTGCAAATTACATGTGTAAAACAGAAAGAGACAGATTTTTTTCAAAGATTTAAAACAATGATTACTTTAAAAAATTGTGACAATTTATATTTTCAAAATTATACCTTTATTCTTAATACTAAGTTAAATCACAGAAAGCAACAAAAGAAGTTGATTAAAAAATACAAACTATCTTCCTATAATAACCAAAATCTCTATGGCTAGTAAAAACTTTTGGAGAGCAATAAAACTAATGTTGCCACCTTGTGGAAAATATTGAAAAAAACTGGATTATGAAACTTATTCTTCAATTTGCCTGAAGGAAAAGTAAACAGGTCCTAAAAAAATACTCAAATAAACCTAACACATGAGAAAAAGTTAATCCAGATATTGATGGTATTACTTAATGAGTTATTTTTATCCATGATCACAAAAATAAAAATCTCTTCAGTACTAGAATTAAATATTAAGTATTTAAATTTTTATTGATTCCAAATAAGAAACTAAATAACTGTCAAAAATATCAAAAAATACCAAACTACAAACTAAAATTTAAATTGTATAATATTTAATCACCTCAATCTCAAATTTGAATTTGCTAATGAACTAAAATGCATTATAAACGGAATGCTATGCCACAAATTTTATAGACCCTACCCACTGTGTGGGCCCACTTGAAGCAAAATTGAGATTACTAAAAAAAGAAACTTTCAATCTTACACTTGTATCTGATGCATGAATATCGATATTTCCATGAACTGTTCCCAGACAGATCACTTTGCCTCCTTTTGTCTGAACATGTAATTTTTGACTCTGAAAGACAAAAACAAAATACATATACAGAAAAAGAATAAGTTTGACTTATACTAATGAAACATTTCAACATTTTTAATATCTTTTTTAATAATAATAAAGCAGCAAAAAGAGGAACCAGGAATGAAATAGAAATGCACTGTTTGGAATAATAACATCAACTGAAAAAAATGTCAACTGCTGCTATAGGGATTAAATAAGCCACCTGGACTCAAAAGGAAAAGAAGAGATACTTGGGTCTTCTGGAACCCTCACTGAGGTAAGGCTTGAGATTCAAAGATCCCTGTGACTGGCTAAATAAACATCAGTGATAATGAAGGTGACATCAATAATCACTGTTACTATTCATCATTATTACTAACAATAGGAGTTATCACTTAGCCTTTTCTCTACACCAGACACAATGTTATCTACTTTACATGAGCTATAATTTAATCCTCACAACAACCCAGACAGATGAGCATTATATTTTTCCCATCTTACAAAGGAAAAAAAAACAACACCTCAGAAAGGTTAAAATAACTTTATCGGTTAGAAAACAACAAAATCTAAACTAACAGAATCAAGCTCTGTATGGTTCCAAAGCCCACACACTTAAGGCTCGAGTGGTTTGAAGAAGGACATATTACCCATAAGGTGATATGCTACCCATATTACCACAAAGTGAAAATGCCTCTAAGCACAAATAAAACATCAGTTACAAGCCAGTTAGGCTTCTCTGCCAGGCAAAAAATATCCATGTGTATAGGAGACTTGATTTCACACTTGGCAACTTGGCAGCAACTACTACTGGTCCACCAAAATCCATTTTTTTCCAAAGTAAAAGAAGCACAGCTGGGCCCATGGTGAGACCACATCTTCCAGGTTGCCTTCCCTCTTAGGTTTTGCTAAATTATTGCCAACAGAATATAAGCAGAAATGCTATGTGCCATATCCAGGCTGGTAGCTTTTAGAAGAGTAGGTGTGCCTTCTCTGTGCTCTTCCCCATCTACCAAATGGGTGCAGATAACAACAAGGCTCTATGAGATGGCAGAGCCAGAAGATGAAAGAAACTTAGAATCAATGAATGGAAAAGAGCCATCCACACACCTGGACCCAAGTGAGAAATAATCTATAATTGTATGTGAGCCATTAAGTGTTTGGTCTATTTTTTAGAATAGTTCACTTTACCTTAACCATTACATATGTCTTCAGTTCTGTTACAATTTAAACAGTGAAAGAATAGGTAAATAGCTGAAGCTGCAGAAAAAGAAAAATAGTAAAAGTAAACTCACCAGCATCATGACCAGCAATAGCAGAAAAGTGTCTAAAAGGTAGGGAGAAATAAATTCACAACAACCATATAGCTTCTGGTTGCTTTACTTAGGGATTAAAACAATAAAACCTTAGGTAAAACAGCCTACAAATGTATTTCAAAAAAACTGGTGAAAAGAACAAGTGAATCATTTTAAAAGATATTTGGATTACAGCATGGTATACTACTTCATGCCCACGGAGACATGAGTCTGAAGTCAAATTATATTTAATATACTCTTTATCAGGCAGATAAGTACTTAATGAACTTTAGAAAAGACTATCTCCAAAATAACTGTTGTTTTAAATCAAGAGTTCTTAACCAAGCTTACATGAACTTCTAGAAAGTCTTTGAAACATAAAATTGCAAGCAAAATTTCATATATATGTGCATTTTTTCCTAAGGAGACATTATCAAATTTTCAAAGAGGTCTAAGGCTCAAAAATGTTGAGAGTTACTATTACAATAAAAAGCTCATCTATTTTGGCCGGCCCGGTGGCGCACTGGATAGTGCGCCGCTTGGGAAGCGCGGCGGCGCTCCCGCCCGAGGATTCGGATCCCACATACAGACCAGTTCCCGCTCACTGGCTGAGCGAGGCGCGGGGGCAACACCGAGGGTTGCGATCCCGTTGCCGGTCCCGGTCCGGTACGGGGGCGACACTGAGGGTTGCGATCCGTTGCCGGACACGGAAAAAGACAAAAAAAAAAAAAAAAAAGCTCATCTATTTCTTTAAGAAATGGAGCAATTCATAAAATTTTTAAAAATAGAAAACCAAACAGTTAAAATAAATGTTTAAATAAATCAGAAACTGTTTAGAAATTATACTACATTTAAAAAAATGCAAATGTGTGGCATTCACTGAGTTAAGGGTGTGTTACCTAAAAAATTTACTTACCTTATTCCTTAAGAATGCCAAATAAATGTGGTATTGCCAAATATTTTGTGTGGAGAGTAAAGAAAGGTGGAAATCACATGAGCTTGGAAATTGAAAAGACTGAAGTCAAATCCAAGCTCAATTTTCTTAACTATGTGAACTCAAGTGAGTTCCTCAATCTCTTGGTGCTTTATAGTTTCTTCCTTGATAAAATGGAGATAATTCAAGGATTAAATAAAGGCTTAGCTAAGATTCCTGGTACGTATACGAGGACTTGAAAAGGATTTGATCATCCTAGGAGTTATTTCAACATTACTCCTAAACTATGCTAAAAAAATAAAATAAAATACTAAGAAAATAAAAGAATGACAGACTCGCCTAGAATGGAAGTTCTCAACTGGAAGTGATTTTGTTCCCCAAACATCTGCCAATGTCTGGAGACATTTTTCATTGTTAAAACTGAGGAGCACACTACTGGCATCTGGAAGGTAGAGGTCAGGGATGGTGCCATCCTTCAATGTACAGGACAGCCCCCCACAATAAAAAATTATCTGGCTTAAAATGTCAATAGTACCAAGATTGAAAAACTATTTTTCATTTTATGCCCATAATGGCAATAAAGAAAACTGACAGAGAAAGATCTTTCAAATTAGCAGATGAATTGAAAGATGAATGAAAAGAAACAGTCAGCAGCACAACAGATTCTAATTTTTATTGCGAAATTAAAAATCTCAGACTGAGTCTTCAGAGGACAATATTCTTAATGAATTTTCTGAAACTTTAGCACTGATAAAGGACAAAAGGACAAAAAGGAACTATGGTATTCTCATCCAGTTAGTTATTCAACGTGAAGACTTCATCGCACAATCTTTTATGACAAGGACTTGCACCATCTTGTTTTGCTATAAGGATGTGTGATGGTAGTCTTTCAACTTTTACAATGCTTGTGCAACTAAATTTATTTGAAATAGTACATATGCAGAAAGAAGCTAAAGGCAGGTGTGCAAATAAAGGTGGTTGAAAGAAAACAAATGATGTAAAAATTTTAAAATGCATCAATCATCCTAATTAGTGTTTATATGTCTAAAAATGAGAATATTTTGCAATTATGAAGCAAAGATGACTGAACTTTCTTCAATAAAATTATATCCCATCAAAGTTCATAGAAATATTGTATTTCTATGCACGCAAGTGCAAGAAGCACTAGAAGTAATGATAAGTCAGAACTTATCAGAAATGTGTTTCAAATTATTTACAGCTGGGATCAATCTAATTTTAAGAAAATTTAATGTAAAAATGTTAATTATAAAGTAAAATGAATTATTTTTTGTACAAACAGCTACTTAATACTTAAATAATGACCTGCCTGCTACATTAGAAATTTGAAATGTGATTAAAGTAACCTAATATATTTTTTTTTCCTTTTTGTCTTTTTTACTGACCGGTAACGGGATCGCAACCCTCAGTGTTGCGCCCGCACCGCGCTCAGCCAGTGAGTGGGAACCGAGCGGGAACCGGTCTCCACATGGGATCTGAACCCGCGCTCCCAACTGGCGCACTTCTCCAGTGCGCCACCGGGCCGGCCCTAAAGTAACCTAATATTTTAAGCACATTTATAGAAGAGACTTTTTCTTACTGTTTAATAAATGGGAGAAAATGGTAAAAACTAAACTTTCTTTAACTTAATATCTCAGAATACTAAGAATATACTATTAGTTTAACTGTACACTTTGAAAAGAAATCTAAAAAGAATATGAGGTGAAATCTTCAAAGTTGCTGCAACTTCTGTAGTTTCAAAACTGATCTGATTTCAAGATAAAATTTTTTCAAAGAATTTCTAAGAGATGAATAAATGATATTCAATATTCTGAAAAATAGAATTTAGTTTGTTACTACAATTCATAAAGTTTTAAAAAAAAAATATTTAAGCAAAATTAGAAAAATGCTTATACCTTCACAGACTGTAAGATGCTGGTCCCCTGCTCAGTTTCAATTTTGCAATTATCACACTCAATATTTTGGATTTTTACACAGCCAGATCCTGATGACTTTATACTTATATCTAGAAGTGAAAAAAGAAAAAGCAAGTTAGTACTATGGCTAATGGGCTCCAAAGCATTTTAGTACCCACTAGAAATCCAGCTCCTCGGTTATGTTCATATTATTACTGAATCCTAGAGAGAGCAGAGTTGGCTGCAGTTTCTCTCTTAAGGGAAGGGATCTCCACCACCACAACAGGACTAAATGTAATGGCCTTTCTGCCAGTTTTTAGATATAGAGCAGTTATTTCTGTTGGCTTATATCATCTAAAGAGAAAAAGAAACATAAATAGGAGGTAAAGGAGGCAAGAGACTCCAATTCCTATAGGTACTCCTGTGCGAGATCATGGAAACCCATTCTTCACTAAGAAAACACCCTCCACACCCACCCCACACAAGTGCAAATAAGAATACATGAAGTGAACGAGTCACTACGGCAAAGCAAATCATTTAAGTCACTTAGCCTATTTTCTCTTATATACAGTTAGATTTAAGTAATTGTACCCAAACCTCCCCCAAATTGAAAGCATAGTGCAGGAGCAGCATGGATCTGTATACGTGATCATGAGGTAGGTTTTCAAATCCTACCTCTAACCTTTCATATCTAAAAAATGAGGATATCACTATGCAGCTATATCACAAGGTACCTGAAATAATTTTTAAAATGGGAACAACTTTGAAAAGCCCAATACTAAATATTACTAAAATCACAAAATTGTGGATAAATAACGGTGATATCTGAAGAAAGTTCGGAAAATAAGGAGTCATAGGTACCATCCTTGGGTGTCAATTTAAGGTGTAACCTTCGGCATCCCCGTATAACAATTCTAAAAACAAACACGCCCCCCGCCCCCGGTATTTAATACCTAATTTACGTAACCATTGATTTTCCTTAAACCAGACTAGAGAAGTAGACACTATGTTGTCCCATAGCTTGATTTAATCACTTCAAAAGTACACAACACATTGTAAATATATACAATTTTTATTTGTCAATTATACCTTAATAAAGCTTGTGGGCAGGGGATAAAGAACCAGTAATTTAAAAAAAGAAAAAATTCGCTGCGTGTGCCCCGGAACCCAAACTCCTTTTAATTCCACTTGCCAAACTTGAGGGGCGCGTTCACCTCCACAAACGCCCGGGGATCGATAGTGTCAGACACGATGGCCATCTCCTTCAGCACCTCGTCGTACTCCACCTGCAGGCCGTCCAGGCCCCGCGCCCCGCCCTCCACGCCGCTCACCGCGACCAGAACGCGGTCGCCGTCCGGGTAGGTGAGGGGGTCCAGGGACCTCACGGCCAGGTGGCACGGGAGCTGCGCCCGCAGCCGACCGAACGGACTCACCAGCAGCGTCCATTCCTTCAGAGTCCGGGGCGCCGGGCCAGACGGAGGGACCTCGGGCTCCGACCCACACCGACTCTCGCCCCCACCTGAGCCATACGGCCGACCCTGGCAACCCCGACAAGCCCAGCGCCCAACGCCGGCCCATACTCTGAGCTGACAGAGCCGGAGGCAGCCAAGCCCCCAGCCCGAGCAGGGAGAGAACATGGCGCGCCCCTCTCCCCTCCCTCAGAACGCCTCAGCCACAGGGAGGGTCGCTGGCCACGGCCAATCGACTTGGCCACTGTTGCGACTTAAGTCAAAAAAGATACGTTTGAGAGGTTTGCTGAAACAAGCAAGAGCCGGTTCACGAACTTCACCAGGCGACTTAAAACTCAGCCACACAAATCTCAGGAGTAAGGTCTAACGATCAACTCTGACCCAGACTCCTTGCCCCGCCTCCCTTTCGCGAAGGCCGACGGTATAGGTAGTTCTAAAAACGACAGGCACCGAAGAGCTCTAGCGGATTAAAAACTACATATCCCAGGAGGCCACGCGCAGGTTAGAAGACGTAATTAGAGCAGGTGTTATACTGGGAAAGGCGCGCGCCCTTTGCCTCAAGCACATCGGCCATTGGAGGGGCGTAAGAAACATTAACACGGGAATCCAACTGGCCAATGGAAAGCGCGGAAGGGGCAAGATGGGTAAAGCTGCGTGATCACCTTGGATACCAAGGACGCGACTTTTTGTTTGGAGAGAGTGGAGCTCGGCAGTGAGACACAGGAGGCCAAAACCCAAAGAGAAAAATAGGAGCCTAAATAAGGATCAAAACCAAGGGAAGGGGTAAGAAACTGTGCTTTTAAATATGAGAACAGGTGCAAACTAAGAGTACCCTCTGGGTGGTTAGACCCAAGTTTCACTTAATTAGTGCCGAGTCTTGTGGAGATGGAGAACCAAGAGAATAAAAAGATTGATGCTTTTTGAGGGAACTCTCTCTTCGGTAGCAAATATAGGAATACCGTTAGAGTTCTGGCTCTTTCCTGACTCTAAGTGACCCTACGCCCGTCATTGGACGTCTTTGAGTTTTAATTTCTCGCTCTTAAAATAAGGACAATACCTTTCTTGCCTTGCCGCAAAAGGTTTTTTGTAAGGATCAAATAAGATAATGGATGGGAACGCGGTACGCAGTCCACAAAATTGCAATGTAAAGTACTGTATTTTTATTTTAGGCATAACACCGATTCTAAGTTACCAAGAAAAATCTGAGAGATCAAAACTTGTTTTGAAAGCACCCCGATGTCTTTGACTACAAGTGATCCTGGGTTTTAGGGCTAAAATAAGATACAGAAAAGGGAGAGTCAACATGGTGCGGTGGAAAGAGCAATGGGACTCTGGATCAGATTATTTTCCTGACCCTGCCATTTTATTTGGGTCACCTGAACATGTTTCTTCCTTTTTGAAATGAAGAAGGATTGCACCATACGACGCTCTAAGTCTCCTTTACCTTTTATATTGTATTATTCTATGGGCAATAAAAATAATGTAAAAGATTTTTAAAAGATCTATTTCCTCCTTTCTGCCTGGTCTCTCTCCCTTTCTGTACCCACCACTTCCTCCTGCAAATTATTCCCTAAATTCTTTAGCTAAGATATCTGCAAACAATGACGTTTAATAGAATGTAAGTGCTGAAACTGAATGCCTTCAAAAATTGAAGCCCTCGACCAAATGCAATGACCCAAATTCCTGGGACGTGTAGTAACAGAGAGAGAGAAAGACTGAGCTAAAGTCCTCCTGGGCCCAAGTCACAGGTTCTCGGCTAACCATTACCTTTTTTAAATTTTAGTGTTTTCTTAAGTTATCCTTTTTTCCTTTCTGTCTTCCTAGTCATTCCTCCCTCCTTATTCTTTTAATTTAGACTTATGATAGGTGCTAGCTTTTGGGTTCAGCAAGTGCCCACTGAATGAATACTAATTCTGTCCTTGGCTCTGTGTTTCATGTGGTTATAATTAATCAAATTGATCTTCAAACTATCTTTTTTTATGAAAACCCCCACGCATAACTTTGAAAAGAAATTTTTAAAAAGCACTGGTTTAAACAAGTTGAAAATGCACTCAAATTTGCCATAGAAGTGCTAAATATTTTTAGACTAAATATGAATCCTCAATAGATAATTGTTTCTATGGTAGTTTTTCCTTTTCTGAGACAAATTAAGTTAATGGAATTGGCAGCTGAATCATAACTATGTGGCATAATCATTGTTTTACTATTTTCAAATAAGGAAAACTAAGTAAAATTGACCAAAAAAAATTTCTTTTCTAATCCTATGAGGTTGAAATGGAGAAATTATTGATTTTAAGGTTGATAGAAGATATTTAAAAGTTATTTATACTTAAAAAACAATCTGTTGAGTATCTAATCTGTCCACATGTCAATAGTGACTAATAAAAATACTACCATCCATATGTGTGACATTACAGTTTTTAAATCATGTTCTTTTGCATCATCTCACTGTATTCTCACAAAACACTCTGTTTATCAGGGCAATTATTATTTTCTTTACATTATAGAAGAGGCAACAGATTCAGAAACATTAAAGTTAGGCAATTAGAAGGTCTGGCCCTCTTTCCATTCTACTAAAAGGTCATTTTATTTTTCTCACACCTTTGGGGAAAACAAGAAATTATTCACTACATGAGTAGAGAACTATATATGACTTTTTCTGCTTATTAATAGTTTACTTGTAAGATATGTTTTACTTCTTTAGTTTTACAAAAGCCATTTCTGTGGTCATGAACATATACTTCTGGTGAGACTGTAAGTTGGTATAAACTTTTCAGAATTCGATTCTGCAATATGCATGAGAAGCCTTAAAAATATGTGTAGCTGTGATGCAAAAATTGTACTTTTTGGATGTAAGCACAAAATTAGGATGTTCAAGGAATTTTGTGAATCAATTTAAATAGGAGGGTATAAATTAGTATACATCTGGAATATTATGTAATGACTTAAAAATTATATTTTTGAAGATGAGTCAGTGATATGGGAATTATTCCATAATATAATATTAAGAGAAAAGAGTAAATACCAAATTGTATGTATGGTCACAGTTCTGTAATAATAATAATAAAATTAATATAAAATTATATTGCACAGAAACAATTCCAGAGGGAAATAAACCACTTGATAATAGTGGTTATCTCTAAGTAGTGAAATTATGAGTGATTACTTCATTTTTCATGTATCAGTAGTGAACATATATTACATTTATAATAAGAAAAAAATTTTTAAAGCATTTCCTAATATATGTTGTTTCCTAAGACTGACTCAAATAATCAAATGGCTGGAGGATTCTTTATCATCTAAATGTAAATGTCAATGAATATTTTATTTAATTATTTATGTTCAATAAATGGACACCAGAGGGCAGGAGAAAGTTTTTAGAAGAAAATGTAATTAAAACAAAGGATTCAGTAATTTAGCTTAAGTGAGGGAGGCCACAGGAATTTGTAAACTTTGTGAATTATGAATTATTTAATCAGAAATACATCTTATGACTTCTTTTATTCTTATGAAATGTCAATAAACTCCATAACCTAAAGTAATAACAATACTAAGAAGTATTTAATGAAAATGTAGGAGGTCCCACTTGAAATCTATACATAAAACTGCAAATAGAGACAGTTTTATTTCTTTCTCTCTAATATATATGGCTTGTATTTCTTTTCTAGTGTTATTGCACTGGCTAAGACCACCACTACAATATTGAATTGGACTGGTGAAAGCAGAAATACTTGTCTTATGTCCAATTTTATATAGGAAAGCATTTGGTATTTCACCAGCAAATATGAAGTTAGCTGTAGATTTTTTGTAGATGCCCTTTATCAAGCCAAGGAAATTTAATTGCTAGTTTGCTTAGACTTTTTATCATGAGTGAATGTTGCATTTTGTCAAATGCTTTTTCTGCATCTGTTATGATGATCACATGGTTTTTCTTCTATAATTTATTAATATGGTGTATTACAATGATAGATTTTCGAATACTGAACCACCTTTCATTCCCTGGGTAAAGTACATCTGATCATGTTACATTATCCTTTCTAAAAATTGCTAGATTCAGTTTGCTAACATTTTGTGAGGCTGTTTGCATTTTGCGTTCGTAAGGGATATTGGTCTGAACTTTTATTTCTTTGACATGTTTTTCTGGTTTGGTATGAGGGTAATGCTGGCTTTGTAAAATTAGGCGGCAAGTGTTCCCTCTTTTATTTTCTGGATGAATTTATAGAGAATTTGTATTATGGTTTAGTTTCATTTATCCTGCTCCGAAGTCAATAAGCTTTCTTTATCTGAAGCCTTCAATTTGTAAATCTCCAACCTCTACCTATTCTTTCAATTCTTTACTTCAGGACCTCTTATTTATGTGAATTTCTCATTCTGTCATCTATACCTCTGAACTGCGTTTACATGATTTTTACTTAGTCATCTTTCTGTATTTCATTCTGGATGATTTCCTCAAATCCCTGTTCTAATTCACTCATTCTTTCCTAACCTGTGCTAATACAGTGTTTAATAGCTACATTGAATTTTTTTATACCAAATGACTATTTTTCATTTTTAGAAGATTTATTTGCTTCATTTACAAATCTGCTTTCTCTTTTTTTAAATAGCCCTGTTTATTTATTATAGTTTCTTTATTTTGCCTCTTTAATTATTTTAAACATACATATTTTAAATTATCCTATGATGTTCTGTGTGGGGGTTGCTTTTGTTACATAAACAAACTCCCTCACTCATGGTGACTTATTTCCTGTCATAGCTTGTAAATTTTTACAAGTTCTCTTAGTGAACTAAATTCACTTAGTGTAAGTTCTCTTAGTGAAAATCCTTTAAATTCTAGATTATGATAATATCCCTCCACAATAATTTTGCATTTGCTTTGGTCAGAGCCCTACCAATTTCAGTGGTCATGAGCCAGGTTTTCAGTTTTTATTTTCTTTTTCTTATTTTCTTCACACATTTTTGTAAAAGGTAGTTTATTCATACAAAAGAATAAATATAAAGTATGAATAAGGTGTAAAAAATAATAGTTAAATGAACATCTTTGTACCCAACACCCAGTTTAAGAAATAAAAGATATGACCAATTAAGTTTGAGCTTCCATTTTTTCTTTTTTTCTCCTCTATCTTTTGGCTTTCACCCAAAGCTGAGCCAAATTGAGAACTGTGTAGAAGAAAAGGGGCTCCTGCAACACAGAGGGTGTAAGGAAATCCCTGTTTTTTTCTTTTCTTTTTGCTGTGCTGGCCCTGCCTCAAAGCCAGCCCCAAACACAGATCTGTACTGCCAGGCAGGCTGTGAGGATAGCCAAGAATAAAAGAAAACTGTCCCTCCAAATAGAGGAACTGGAAGAAGAGTGTGGGGAGAATCCTCACGCTCTTCCCTTTTTCTCTCGCTACTTCACTTCATGGGCAGCCCCAGTTACATGGAACTGAATGACAGCATAAGGCAAAACTCTAAGAGAATCCAACATTTCTGGTTATAGCAAAGGAGGCCCATGAAAGCTGGAAAGCATGGGGGAAATCTGGTATAGGACAGAGCTGGAGAAGGTGTTCCCTAATTCTATGTTTGAACCTACACAAGTAACAATGTCGGCCCCGCTCCTGCGTAAACATGAAATGCACCCAAAGAAGCAGAGTTAAGACTTTGAAAAACGAACTACAATAGAAACACCACCAAGGTCCCAGAACAACTTCTGAGTGTTGCATGTAATGTACAGACCCAAATAGCATAGAGAGGCTTTGAAAACTAAACATTAAAACCACTGCCCACTGAAGTCATGCCAGAATTTGTGATCTGAACCTAACCAGATTGATTGCCTATAAAAACAAACAAAAAATCAAAATCTGTAGATTTTAACAAACCCAGAGCTTCACTGCATAATGTTCAAACTGTCTAGTATTCAATCCAAAATTCCTTAACATACCAGAAACAGGAAAATCTGACCAATTCTCGAGGGAAAAGACAATCAACAGTTATCAACTTCAAATTATCAAAGACATTATTTACAATAGTCAAAAACCTTGAAACAACAAAATGCCCTTCAAAAGTGAATGGAAAAACAAACTGTAGTACCTCCGTATGATGGAATGCTCTTCAGTGCTATGGTTCAAATATTCCCCCAAAACTTATTGAAGCTTGATTCCCATTGTAACAGTGTTAACAAGGTGGAAGTCAGACTCGGTACTTGAAAGGAGGGGCCTTTGGGAGGTGATTGGATCATGAAGCCTCTGTCCTTATGAATGGGTTAATCCTTTCATGGATTAATGGTTTAATGGTTTAATGGGTTATCAGAGAGTAGACTAGGGGCTTTATAAGGAGAGGAAGAAAGCAGGTAGAACTGTGCTCTTGTTTAGCTCCCACCATGTGATAGATACCCTGTGTTGCCAAGCGACTCTGTAGAGTCCTCACCAAGAAGGCCCTCACCAGATGTATTCCATGGACCTTGTACTTACAAGCCTCCAAACTGTAAAAAATAAATTGTTGCTTTATAAATTACCCAGTTTCAGGTATCATGTGATAACAGAAACTGGACTAATATACTCTGTAATAAAAAAGAGTGACAGTTGATACAACAGAATATATAAATCTCAAAAATATTTTACTAAGTGAAAGAGCCCTTACTCAAAAAGATCACATACTGTGTGATTCCATTTATATGGGGTTCTAGAAAAGGCAAAGTAAAAGAAATGGAGAACAGATTACTTGTTGCCCAGGGTTACATGTGGAAGTAAAGTTTGACTGCAAAGAGGTAGCATGAGACAATTTTGGGAAGGCAAGGGGAAAGAACGTTCTGCATCTCGTTGTAGTCATGGTTGCATAATAAAGAGTACAGAACTGTAAACAAGAGGAGTGATTTTTTTACTCTATGTAAATAAAAAATGAATTAAAAAGAATCTTCCATAGAAAGAAAACTCCATTTGTGAAGCAAATGACTTTACAGGTAAATTCTACTAAACATTTTAAGAAAAAAATAATACCAATTCTACATAATTTTCCAAAAATTGGAAGAGTGCTTCCCAACTCATTTTATGAGACCAGCATTACCTTGATAACAAATTCGAAGATATTGCCAGAAAAGAAAACTATGAAACAAGTATCCCTCATGAATATGGAAGCAAAATCCTTAACACAATATGAGCAAATCAAAATCAGCAATATGTGGAAAGTATAATGCATCATGACCAAGTGGGGTTTATGCCTGGAATGCAAGATTGTTTTCATGATCAAAAATCAATCAGTGTAATTTACCATTCATAGACTTAAAAATGAAAAATATGATCAGCTCAATAGATTTTTTGAAGCATTTGGCAAAATTGAATACCTACTCCTGATAAAAACTCTCCACAAATCTGGAAGAGAAGGGAATTTCCTCTGCCTAATACAGGTATCTATGAAAAATCTACAATTAATACCATACTTCACCATGAAAGACCAAATGCTTTCCTCCTAAGATACGCAACAGGGTAGGGATGTTCACTCTCACCACTTTTATTCAGCATTCTACTGGAAGTCCTACACCATGCAATTAGGAAATTAAGAAAAAATGACTTCTGGTTTCTGGTTCTGCAAGTAAGGAACTTGGAAGTTACCACTCTATCCTAACAAGTGAAAAGTTGAACAGACTAAAAAATCCAGCAATTATGTATGCTTATGTATGAATGTATGTATGTATACATATATATGCATATACATACACATGCACACATATGCTTATTCCTGCTTATATGTTTAATTCCACTGTGGTCTGAGAGCAGACATTGTATGCTTTCTATTTTTTAAGTTTGTTAAGGTGTGTTTTATGGCACAAATGTGGTCTACCTTTGTGAATGTTCCAGTGAGCTTGAGAAGAATGTGTGCTCTATGGTTATTAAATGAAGTAGTCCATAGATGTCCATTGTGTGTAGTTGCTTGATGGTGTTGCTGAGTTCAACTATACCTGACTGACTTCCTGCCTGTTGAATCTGTCCATTTCTGATAACTGAATTAAAGTAGAAATCAATAACAGATAGATAACTGGAAAATGCCAAAATATATGGAGATTAAGTAACACATTTTTAAATAACTCATGGATCAAAGAAGAAGTCTCATTAGAAATTTTAAATCACTTTGAACTCAATGAAAATGAAAACACAACTTAGTTAGAAATATATATTGCAAACTGTAGGACAACTGCTAAAGATAAGTTTTTAAAAAGTATAACTGATATGCTAAGAAAGGAGAGAAAATGGAATCAAAATGTTCAGTTAAAACTAGAAAAGGCAGAAAAAGAATAGAATTAAAATAGGAACAAAGAACAAGGACAATGAATAGAAAATAGTAACAAATATGGTATATATTAATCCAACTACATCAATAATCACTCTGAAAAGCAATGGTCTAAATGCACCAATTAAAAGGTAAAGATTGTCAGAGTGGATCAAAAAATAAAACCAACTATAGGTTGTCTACAAGAAACCCACTTTAAAAATAAAGACCTGTATAAAAAGTACATCATGCTAACACTAATCAAAAGAAAGCAGAAGTAGTTATATTAATTTCAAATACAGTAGATTTCAAAGCAAGGAAGTTATCAGAGATAAAGAAGGGCATTATGTAATGACAAAGAAGAAGACATAACAATCCTTAAGGTGTATGTGCCTAACAACAGAGTGCCAAACTAGGTGAGGCAACAACTGATAGAAGTGCAAGAGAAATATTTGAATCCACTGTTACAGTTGAATGTTACACTTCTCTCTGTGTAATGGAGATGCAAAAAATGATTACTCAAAGCAACAGGAATGCAATAAGAACCCCAAAGGGACTGCACCTCAGCAACTCCTCTGTTAGAAGGAGAAAACTGGATACAGCCCTGATTCAAAGTTAGCTTCTGTTTTTTATTGTAAAGACTAGGAAGTTTCACAAGAAAAATTAGTTAATTCAATCATTTCAAAAGGACACAAAGACATGGGCAGTGTGACAAAAATTATCTATAACTTAAATAATGGAAACTAGGGGTCGACCCCGTGGCGCACTCGGGAGAGTGCGGCGCTGGGAGCGCAGCGATGCTCCCGCCGCGGGTTCAGATCCTATATAGGAGTGGCCGGTGTGCTCACTGGCTGAGCGTGGTGCGGGCGATACCACACCAAGGGTTGTGATCCCCTTACCAGTCACAGAAAAGACAAAAAAAATAATAATAATAATGGAAACTAGTAACATCAGTAAAATTAACAATGTGACATGCCAAAGTACAATTTGTGAAAAGCTAAGTTGGTCAAACTGCGATCATTATCTAAAATATAACCTCTCCATAAATGATTTAAGTAAAAGTTATGTTCTTATGATTAAATATAAGTATAATTGTCTCTAAGTTTCCACCAGCCTGCCCTTAGCAAATATTTTTTCAGAATTTTCCCTACAGCAATTCTTTAAAATCTCTTAACAGGACCAGTATGACAACCACCTGTAAGTTCTAAAATCATTAAAGTATACAATCCCATACTTAAACACTGTTTAGAGTTGATTAGATGGGCTGTTGCCATGTTATCTGTGGGCTATTGCCCATTGGCCAGAGACTTTTGCCTCATACATACATTACCTAAAAACCCTATTCTAAAAATCAAATAAGAATCAATATTTCTAACCCTCTATAGTTGGAGACTTCAACACCCTCTATCAATAAAAATGAAAACACTGCTTATCAAAATTTGTGTGATGCAGTGAAAGCAGTGCTTAGAAGGAAATATGTAGCATTGGATATGTATATTAGAATAGAAGAAAGATCTAAAGTTAAGTTTCCACCTTAGGAAACTAGAAAAGAAGATCAAGTTAAATCCAAAGTAAGCTGAAGAAAATTAATAATAAGAATTAGAGCAGAAAGCAATAAAATTAAAAACAGGAAATCAATAGAGAAAATCAATGAAATGAAAAAAGCTCATTCTTTGAAAAGATCAATACAAAATTAGGCTAACAAAGAAAAAAAGGCAGTGGACACAAATTACTAATGTCAGAAATGAAAGAAGATACATCACTACAGATTCCATGGATTTCAAAAAGATAATTAAAGAATGCTATGAACAATTCTATAGCCACAAATTTGAAAACTAGATGAAATGGGCCAATTATTTGAAAGACACAATCTGCCAAAACTTACACAAGAAGAAACAGACAGCTGAATAGGCCTATGTGTATTACAGAAATTGTATAAATAGTTAAAATCTTCCAAGACAGAAAGCACAAGTTCCAGTGGGTACACTGGTGAATTCTATCAAACACATAATGAAGAAATTATACCAATTCTCCACAATCTCTTTCAGAAGATAGAAAAGCAGAAGGAATACTTTCTGATCATTCTGATGCCAGCATTACCCTAATACAAAAACCAGACAAAGACATTAAAAAAAAAGAAAGAAAGAAAATTACAGACCAATGTCTCTCATGAACATAGGTTTAAAAATCCTCAACAAAATATTAGCAAATTGAATTTAAAAATGTATAAAAAGAATTATATACCATAACCGAGGGATGCAAGGCTGGCTCAACATTTAAAAATCAACTGATATAGGGCCGGCCCGGTGGCGCACTGGATAGTGCGCCGCTTGGGAAGCGCGGCGGCGCTCCCGTCCGAGGGTTCGGATCCCATATACAGACCGGTTCCCGCTCACTGGCTGAGCGAGGTGCGGGAGCAACACCGAGGCTTGCGATCCCGTTGCCGGTCCCCGGTCCGGTACGGGGGCAACACTGAGGGTTGCGATCTGTTGCCGGACACGGAAAAAAGACAAAAGACAAAAAAAAAAAAAAAAAAAATCAACTGATATAATCCATCATACCAACAGGCTAAAAAAGAAAAAATCACATGATCATATCAATAGCTGCAGAAAAATCATTTGATAAAATCTAACACCCCGTTCATGATAAAAACTCTCAGTAAATATAAATAGAAAAGAGTTTCCTCAGCTTGATAAAGAATATCTACAAAGAAACCTGCAGTTAACATCATACTTACTGGTGAAAAACTAGAAGCTTTTCCACTAAAATAAGAACAAGGCAAGGATGTCCCCTCTCACCACTCCTTTTTAACTCTACTAGAATAGAAATCCTAGCTGATGCGATAAGACAAGAAAAGGAAATAAAAGGTGTATATTGGGAAGGAGAAATAAAACCATCTTTGTTTGCAGATGACATGACGGTCTATGTAGAAAATCTGAAAGAATCAACAACAGCAAAAAACTCCTGGAACTAATAAACAGTTATAGCAGATTTGCAGGATATGTGGTTAATACCTGAAAGCCAATTGCTTTCCTCCATACAGGGATGAACAAGTGGAATTTGAAACAAGAGATCATCTACATTAGAACTCCCAAAAATGCAATACTTAGGAATAAATCTAACAAAATGTGTACAAAATCTATATGAGAAAAACTACAAAATTTTGATGAAAGAAGCCAAAGAAGCACTAAATAAATGGAGAGATATTCCATATTCATGGGTAGGAAGACTCAATATTGTCAAGATATCAGTTCTTCTCAAATTTATCCATAGATTTGATGTAATCCCAATCAAAATCCCAGCAACTTATTTTGTGAATATCAACAATTTTATTCTAAAGTTTATATGGAGAGGCAAAAGACCGAAAAGAGCCAACACGATGTTGAAGGAAAAGAACAAAGTTGGAGGACTAACACTACCCAATGTCAAAACTTACTATAAAGCTACAGTAATCAAGACAGTTTTGTATTGGCAAAAGAATGGACAAATAGATCAATAGAATGAATAGAGAGTCCAGAAACCAACCCACATAAATATAACTAACTGACCTTTGACAAAGGAGCTAATGTAATACGTTGGAGCAAAGATTGTCTTTTTAACAAATGGTATTGAAGGGCAGGCCAAAAAAAAAAAATGGTGCTAGAACAAATGAACACCCATGTACAAAAAAATGAATGTAGACACAGCTTTTTCATCCTTAACAAAAATAAACTCAAAATGGATTATAGACCTAAATGTAAAATGCAAAACTTTGAAACTCCTAGAAGATAACAGAGAAGAAAACCTGGATGACCTTGGGTTTGGTGAAGACTTTTTATATACAACCCCAAAGGTACAATCCATGAAAAAGAAATGATAAGCTGGACTTCATTAAATTAAAAACTTTTGTTTTGTGAAAGACAATGTCCAGAGAATGGAAAGACATCCCACAGGCTGGGAGAAAATATTTGCAAAATACACATCTGATAAGGGACTATTATCCAAAATATACAAAGAACTCTTAAAATTCAACAACTACAACAAAAAGATTTCAAAACTCGGCAAAGACCTTAACAGACACCTCACCAAAGAAGATATATACAGATGGCAAATAATTTTATGAAAAACTCCATATCATGTCATTGGGGAAATGCAGATTAAAACAGCAGTGAGATACTATTACATGCCTGGTAGAACAGCCAAAATCCAGAGCCCTAATAATACTAAATGCTAACAAGGATGTAGAGCAACCGGAACTCTGATTCACTGCTGGTGGTAATGCAGTATGCTATAACCACTTTGGAAGATAGGCAACTTCTCACAAACTAAATATACTAATATTGTGATATGGTAAGAGTAATAATAAGCAATCATACTCCTTGGTATTTACCCAAAGGAAATGAAAACGTATGTCCACACAAAAACCTGCACATGATTGTTTATAGCAGCTTTACTCACAATTGCCAAAACTGGGAAGCAACCAAGATGTCTTTCAGTAGAAAAATGGATAAATAAACTGTGCTACATCCAGACAATGGAATATTATTCAGCTCTAAAAAGAAATGAGCTGTCAAGCCATGAAAAGATATGAAGGAAACTAAAATGTGTGTTACTAACTGGAAGAAACCAATCTGAAAAGTCTACATAATGTATGATTCTGACTATATGACACTCTGGATAAAAAACAAAATCATGGAAACAATGAAAAGAGTAGTGGTTGTGAAGGAGCTTGGGAGGTTGGGAAGAGTTGAATAGGCAAAGCATGGAAGATTTTTAGTGTGATGAAAATATTCTGTATGGACCAGTTTAAGATGGCGATGGGTCTGGAGCGGGCATGCCAGAAGACAGCGCAAGCCTGAGAAGTGTGCACTGTGCTGCCAGAGTACTATTTGCATTTCCAAGAGCAACAAAAAATGAATAAATCATTGATCAACTAATCTACAACGACAAAAAAGCAACTACAGATTCGAGGTTTTAGGGCTGACACAAAAGAAGATTCCTGAGAGCGCCCAAGCCGCGCTGCAGGTCTGAGTGAGCAGACCGAGGCAACAAAGGCCAAGAAAGACGCAGAAACAGAGAGTAAGGCGCTGGACCGGCCCAGCTCTGTGAGCTCAGTGAGGGACCCCCAGCCCAGCCCTGCTTGCGGGGCAGACGCCCGCCCGGCTGCTGCCTACCACACCAGGCTAGGCACCAGCACTAGCGCTGCCTCCATTTTCTTGGGTGGGGGCGGAGCCAGCCAGCTTGGATCGGCCAGGCCAGCCCTCTTTGCTTGGCGTAGCTCCTCACTGAGCCGAGCTACTTGCGTGCCTCAGCGTGGGGCCCCCCGGGGCCTCTGGACCGGCCTACAATTCCACTCCCCCTGCGGATCTCTGGCGGGGCTGGTGGCGGGGGGAGCCCCCGGCCAGTGTGTCGGGAGGGCAGGGAGGAGGAGCCCGCCCAGATTGTCAATCCACCACACCCTGGGCTTCAGCCCCAGGTAAACTTCCTGTTTCCGGGAGGCAGATACCATCTCTGTGGCCATCAGTTTGCAAGAACCCCAAACTGATTTCTGGTTGGGAGAGGTGAGGCCAGAGCGCGCTCGAGTTCACTTGAGCCTGTCGGAGAGCTGACTGCCAGCGGGTGCCCGGGTCGGCCCGTGCTGGGGGGATACAAGGAGGAACTGTGTGCTGTGGTATCCTCCCCCGAGAAGCTCACACCCTGGTGTCGGAGATAACTCAACTACACAGCCACAGTACCGGGCGGAAAGTGAGAGGACCAGAGGAGGCCTTTTCCAGGGACACAAAAGCACTCAGAGCGTCCCTACCAGAAACCTGGAAGTCTTCCTGGGCAGGGCGGGGCAGAGCACAGGCTTGAAGTCCCGGCTGATAGACGAGGACTGCAGAAGACACACCCCAGCCCTGTACTGAGCGCACAGAGTGGGGAGGGGTCCGGCAAAGGAGAAGGAGACTCGGCAAAAAAAATACACACCCTGCGGGCCTCCCCTGCAAGGTTCAACAGCCCCACCTAGTGCTCACAGAGTGGGGAAACGCCTGGATAACGAGGTGGAAACTTGGCAGAACACACTTACCCTGTGGGGCCAGCAGGGCGGGATCCAGCAGCCTAGTAGAGTCCAAGCTGACCGGAGAGGAGGCTTCCCGGAGAGGCCCAAGACCCAAGTGAAACTCCCTGCTAAAATGAATAAACATCCAAAAAAAGATACCAGAAATGCAAAAAACCAAGAAAGTTCAACACCAAAAGTTAATAAATCTCAAACTCTAGATCCTATAGAACAAGAAGTCCTTGAAATGAATGACAAGGAA
>NW_007726178.1:1211724-1212021 GCF_000696425.1 Galeopterus variegatus | reverse complement strand
TGACCGGAGAGGAGGCTTCCCGGAGAGGCCCAAGACCCAAGTGAAACTCCCTGCTAAAATGAATAAACATCCAAAAAAAGATACCAGAAATGCAAAAAACCAAGAAAGTTCAACACCAAAAGTTAATAAATCTCTAGATCCTATAGAACAAGAAGCCCTTGAAATGAATGACAAGGAATTTCGAGTGATAATCCTAAAGAAACTGAATGTTATACAAGAAAACTCAGCTAGATAGCATGATGAAACCAGGAAAAGTATACAGGACCTGAAAGAGGAAATGTACAAGGAAATCAATGA